>NW_021634029.1:0-63510 GCF_004799145.2 Neltuma alba | reverse complement strand
TTCATGATCAATTGATTTGTTTTTGGTGTGCATAAAACCCTAATTCCATTTCTGCAAATGACTACATGCTCATTTTTTTGGGGGCATATGAAATGATCATCATTTCAAATGTGACAGGTTTTCGAGATAAGCCCATCCTTGTATGTAGTAGAGTTAAGGAAATCCTATGGAGATTCTTCTGTATATAGACAGGTTCGCCCTCTCACACTGTGTCTCCCTCTTAGTCTCTCGTAGCTTTCGTCTTTGCAAAACCAGATACTGATGTTTATATGCCTGTCTCCTATGATATGATGCAGTTGTGCGAGAAGTTATCAAATGATTTGGGGGTTCCGCCAAGGACCGGAGCGCTCGTAAGTGGATAGGCCTCTGAGAACGGAACTATTAGAAGCCATCCCTTGTATATGTCTTTTCTAGTTTTCTCTCTTGAGAGGTAGCGTAGCCAAGTAGATGAATTAAAGTGTCCATAGCTATGTAGTACGTTATCATGTTGTCAGTTGTAAGCTAGCGATGTGCATTTATACTGTAAAATGGGCTGCAGTTCAAACATTATATTCAAGGAAAAACATTTATTACACCTTTTCTTAGCAAATTTTTCGCCAAATTTATGATATGTAGATCGTAGAGGATTACTTTGAGCAGTCGGTCTGGCGGTGAATAACGGAAATTTTTTGATGTTATATAAAAAATTTTGGTAATAAATATTTAAGTTTTGCTTTAGCTTTTACTCTTGGACGGCATGTTCTTTCTGATCCCCCTGTTGCTGTGTAAAATCTAAGCTGGTAATAAGTTAGGCTCTGTTATGCCTAATTTGCCTTGACCTTGCCCTCTCTGATTGGGCTTTTCTGTAACCCCAAGTGGACTTTTTGTCCCTCACCTGGATTTATCGGGGCTGTCTTTGTAATGATGCCCAAAAGTAGAAGTTCTGCCCAAGTCTGGTCTTATAATCAGATCTCCTGCTTAATTTTTTCACCCATGAAACCAAACTTCATTCAAATGACAAAGCAGGTCAAATTTATTAGGATGTTCAAGTGTGAGTGATTTAAGTTGATGTGACGAGTTACACATCGAATGGCGCTATGATTGATATGTAATATATATATAAAGAAGACTGACGACGCATAAATTTAAATATTAAATTTTGAGTTAAGATATGATATCTTTTCAATATTAATCTGAAAATGGGATTGGCTCTGCTTTCGTCAAGTGACTTCACACTCCAAAAGAAATGGCTCTTTACAGCAAGACTTATAGGATCACTATAATCGAGTATTCAAAATTATTTATTGCGATAATCTTACTCTTCAAGTGTCGAAATCATTGTAATGTCACTTTTGACTAATGGAGAACAAATTGATCATTAATTCTAAATTAACTTTTTAAGTTTATTTTTGTTACTTATTTTTTTTAAATTTTTTAATTTCTTAAAGAGTATTTAAGGGATTGAATAACAATATCTATATAACCAATAATAAATAATACATCGACACATAGAACCTATGATAATATTAGTAGTTGAACATTAATACAAATAAACAAACTTTTTCCCTACTTGATAAATACCTCGTTGGAAAATTGTGTGACACTCTAATCATGACATGTTTCAGTTAAAAAATAGAGGTATCAATTACTTTACATTGTTTTGACCAAAAGGGGGAAAAAAAAAAACTTTACATTGTTGAACCTTGTACTAGCTACTCCTGAATGAATATTTTCAGAGCAAAAATATTATTTAGCCTAAAGTTAATTAATTAACAATCAACGTCAATGTTTATTAGTTACGAGGCAATATTGTAATGATTTTAATATTTGGAAACTTACTTAAATAAATAATTTAGAAAACCCAATTTTTATTGTAAAATAATTTTTTTGCCAACCGTAAAATAATTTAGATACACTTTAATCCTTAGTTATGTTTCATGAAAATTGTAACTTGCTATAAACTTCATGTGAATTGTTATCATTAATATATTGGTAAAGACCATCTGATTTTTGGCATGAATATACTGGCATCCTCAATAGACATACACATATATACTCAATGACATTGAAGACTGATATATATACAGATATATAATATTGATGCTTTATAAATTACAACTAATGATATGTATTTTAATAACACAAATTAATTATCCAATATCTCCTGTGCAATTTTGATTCGCTACTCTTCCTTCATTTCAGTGGTCCATCCGAGGCAAGCTGAAGCTGTCGCCAAATCGGTGAGTTAGGATTTCCTACCTAGTATTTTGGCTAAGAAGCCAGTCGTCGTTTGAGAATTTAGGTGCTTTTTATTTCTAAATCTAATTAATTAGCTAGTTTACTGCCAAGTATAATGGGAGGACCATATTTTCCACATCAATCTTGATATGCCTGATTTTTATTCATAGTAGGAACGAGTGATATGCCTACTTATGGAGATTTTCGATATCACGAGTGAGAAACCGAAGTGCAGAAGCTCAGACCACTAGTCTCAATCGGAAACCGAGAATGATTTCGCTTCACATGCAGGTCCTTCAGCCTAGCTCAGTGAACCATTGCTTGCCAACCCGCTATGGAGTTGAGTCATGCTCATCCATGGCTGAACTCAAGCAACATCATTCCTTCTTCATTAAACTCGGCCTCTCAACTAACAACGATGCCATGGGACGCATAATCAAGTTTTGCTCTTTGTCTTCAAATGGAAATTTCCCCTATGCTGTCCGAGTTTTCTGCACAACTCCAAACCCAGATGTGTTCATCTACAATACCATAATGAAAGGTTATTTGCAGAACCATCTGCCCAGAAATTGCATTCTCTTGTATTCATTGATGCTAGAAGAATCTCTGGTACCCAATAGTTTTACATTCCCATCTGTTATAAGAGCTTGCTGTGTTGATAATGCTATTAAGGAAGGAAAACAAGTGCATGCCCATGTTGTGAAGTTCGGGTTTGGAGCAGATAGTGTCTCCCAGAACAATCTAATTTATATGTACGCGAATTTTAAATCCTTGGATGAAGCTAGAATGGTGTTTGACAAAATGCCTGTTCGAGATGTGGTGTCTTGGACTACTTTGATTACTGGGTATTCTCAATGGGGATTCACTGACGATGCCTTCAATGTGTTTGAACTTATGCCGGAAAGAATTCTGTGTCTTGGAATGCGATGATTGCTTCTTGTGTTCAAAGCAATCGTTTCCAGGAAGCATTTGCTTTGTTTAATAAGATGGAGGAGGAAAAAGTGGAGTTGAATAAGTTTGTCGCCGCTAGTATATTAACTGCTTGTACAGGACTAGGAGCTTTAGAGCAGGGGAAGTGGATACATAAACATATTGAGAAAACTGGGATCGAATTAGACACAAAACTTGCTTCAACGATCATTGACATGTACTGTAAGTGTGGTTGTCCGGAGAAGGCATTTGAAGTTTTCAGTAAATTACCTGAGAAGGGAGTTTCTTCATGGAACTCCATGATTGGAGGGCTTGCAATGCATGGGAAAGGAGAAGATGCAATCAAACTTTTTAGGGATATGGAGAAGGAAATGATTCCCCCTGACTACATAACCTTTGTGAATCTTCTTAGTGCCTGTGCTCATTCAGGACTGGTTGAAGAGGGGCAATACTTCTTCCATTACATGATTAATGTCCACGATATTGAACCCAAGAAAGAGCATTATGGCTGCATGGTTGATCTGCTTGCCAGGGCTGGAATGCTAGAAGAAGCAAGAAACATCATAGATAATATGCCAATGAGTCCTGATGCAAGCATATTAGGTGCCCTTCTTGGAGCTTGTAAAATCCATCATAATGTCGAGTTAGGGCAAAAGATAGGCAAGATGGTTATTGATCTAGAACCTGGAAATAGTGGGCGATATGTGACATTAGCTAACATATATGCCAATGCTGGAAGATGGGAAGATGTTGCTAACATAAGAAAGTTAATGAATGATAGGGGAGTGAAGAAGGAACCAGGTTTCTCCATTATTGAAATGGATGGAGTTATGAATGAGTTCATTGCAGGTGAAATGGCTCATCCTCGTCCGGATCATGTTCAAGCGCAAGCGATATACGCCAAAGCCGAAGAAATGTTGGAATCGATCAGGTTGGCTGGCTACGTTCCTTGCACTGATGCTGTATTGCATGATCTTGTTGAGGAAGAAAGAGAGAATCCCTTGTTCTATCACAGTGAGAAACTTGCAGTCGCTTATGGCTTGTTAAGGACTAAACAAGGTGAAACTCTCCGTATCACCAAGAATTTGAGAATTTGTAGAGATTGTCACCAAGCAATTAAGCTAATCTCCAAGGTTTTTGATCGTGGTATAATAATAAGAGACAGGAACCGGTTCCACCATTTTAGCAACGGAGACTGTTCTTGCAGAGACTATTGGTAACTGCTTGAAGGGATGTGTTGATAGAACTCCTGTATGTCTAGTTTTATGCCTCACTTAAAAGCGGCATGCATAAAGCATAATATGATATATTTATATTACCACATAATATTCTGGCCAAAAGAAATATACTACCACATAATGTAATATCTTCATATTAGCACCTAAGTGCCACAAGCATATTGGTGCATAATTGTTTTTTGGTCAGAGATCTGGCAATACTTTCCAATTGATAATTAGAGACTAATGCTCTCATGATAGATAAATCACCCAAACGAGTTCTGTCTTTTCTAAGAAAATTTTTTCTATACATAAGGCTTGATTCATACTCAGGACGTCATATTTAAGAAACTCAACAATTAGCATGTATCAAGATTTATTTGTTATTTGTGCACAATCTCATTTTGTTTGTAAACTAAATATCAATATATATTTAGTAATAAATTCAACTAAATGTTAATGTGTACTTAATTATAAATTACTATGATATTATTTCAATAGTAGAGAAGAAGAATAAGACCGGTTTATTTATCAATAAAAAATTTGTCCCATGTAAGGTGATTTCTATTTGTAAAATCGGTGAATTATGTAACACTGACTTAGCTCTTACATGGGTTAGTAAGCTTTTCTTTATGAGTAATATTTGATATTTTTCATGAGGAAAAAAGTTCAACTTCTTCTAAAAGAATAAATGGCCCTTTGAGTTTATTAATTAAATTTTCTTTAGACTCGCTGAGTCAACTCAACCAAATTTCCCATTTAAGTAAATCCAATACTAATCGGTAACAACCTCACCAATATGGGTTCTAAAAAGAATCCTGTTTTATGAACATTTTAAAGCCTTTTATTTAGCCAAAAACATGGTGACTTTGGTTTTTTTTTAAAAATATGGAATAACATAAAATAGACCCATGGAATATGTTGTAATTTATTTTGCATAAAATTTATATTATTATTAACTCTGAAAATATTTAAAAGCTAAATAATGATTAAGTATTAGTAAGGAATAAGGATCTCAATTAATTCCCATAAAAAGTACTCAATCTTGTGAAAAATTAAAATTAAAATGAGAAAATGGGATAACACGGCCGGGTCGAGTTGACTCTTGAGCCTCCTCACCCAGCCATCCACTCGCGACTCACGATTCCCAGGCGATTTCGGCTCCTCCTCCGTCTCCGATCAAACTCCGATCATACATACGCCCCTGAAGTTTTCTTCTTCCTCACGAGAAAGCTTCCGATTCCTCAGAATGTTGCTCTCTGAATTCGGAGAAACCTTCAAGTTCTTTGAAACCTTCGGATATATTAGCCTTCACCGTTAGCTGCTCCTATTTTTGTGATTCTTTTTCCATCCCGTCCTGTTCAGATCACGGCCAATATGTTATCTCAGATCGGTAGGATGAAAGGCTATTGCTCGTCATTTTCTGTGGTGATGACACAGATTATAAATTTAATTTAATTCAATGATTTCTTGCTCTTCTCATTTAATGAGTAAATTTCCAGATCATAAATTTCTTTTTCTTCTTCTTCGAACTTTATTCCTCACAATACCGAGATCATCATGAAAGTCAGTTTTTTTTTTTTTTTTGGGGGGCTCTTTTTTCCTCCTTCAAGTTTGAATTTTTAGTTTTCATTTGTTCTCCTGATTATGCCAGAAATATTAGTAGCTGGCTAGCTGCTGACAATTTGAGCTTGAAATTCATGGATTTTTCATTTTCTGAGTTTAGTGGGATGTATGGATTAGCTTGATTAGCTGGAGAACACACGCTTTGGAAAATAAACAATTGTGAATTTTGTTGCTTTTGGTTTGGGTTAATCAGATGCTAATTGCTAGCATCAAACTAACAGAGCTCCAGCAAAGATGTGAAGGAAGAAAACAAAATAAAAATTGTTTGTTCCTCTCTGAAACAGGTAGTAATCTCTCAGATGATTGTGTCATAAGTTTCATGAGTATTGAACCTTGAACTTCTCGTTCAGTTTAATTATTTATTCAATGTTTCAATAATCTATTTCTCTCTAAAGGCTGAAGTTACATTTGGCGCTTGTTCAAATATCCTCTTTAAAAGATGAAAATACTCAGCAACTGCGGAATAAAACTTAAATGGGCCTCAGGAAGAAGGGGTGCTTATACATGGATATGGCCAACTTTTCAGCTCAGTCATCACAGTTGTAATGATTTTTTAAACCTAACCTTTTTGCTGTTCGCTGGCATGTTTCAAAACTTGTCTCTTGCTTATCATCAAAAGAATTGTTTCAAACTGCCTCTCTATACAGCTGTTAATTCATCTCAATGATATAGGCTGTTTTTCCCTATTTAAACGTCTTCCATCTATTGTCTTTATGATTTCTGGCGTGGTTTATGCGTTTTTAATTTTCTGGTTATACTATTTACAGCTCTGAGATCAGTGCAGCAGTTTGCCTGCTCAAATGCATACCATGATCACTGGAACAGGGAAGGCTCTTAGATTGCTGGATATGTTATAATTGTGGGACTTTTATGTTCCTTGGATTCAGCATTCTTTCAGATGTGAGCAGAGGATTTATGTTTTGGGTAAGTATTTGAACTAATGGCTCCAATTCGCTCCACTGGGTTTGTCGATCCTGGTTGGGATCATGGTGTTGCTCAAGATGAGCGAAAGAAGAAGGTCAGATGCAATTACTGTGGGAAAATAGTTAGTGGTGGCATATACAGATTAAAGCAACATCTAGCACGAGTTTCTGGGGAAGTAACTTACTGTGAAAAGGCTCCAGAAGAAGTCTACCTAAAAATGAAGGAAAACCTTGAAGGATGCCGTTCCAATAAGAAACAAAAACAAGTTGAGGCACAAGCATATCTGAAATTCCATTCTAATGATGAGGAAGATGAGGAAGAGCGAGTTGGTTATAGAAACAAAGGGAAGCAATTGATGGTTGATAGAAATGTTTCGGTAAATTTGACTCCTCTTAGATCATTAGGATATGTTGACCCAGGGTGGGAGCATGGCACTGCTCAGGATGAGAGAAAGAAGAAAGTGAAGTGCAATTATTGTGAAAAAGTTGTCAGTGGAGGTATAAATCGGTTTAAACAACATCTGGCAAGGATTCCTGGAGAAGTAGCACCTTGTAAACATGCCCCCGAGGAGGTTTATCTTAAAATAAAAGAGAATATGAAATGGCATCGCACTGGAAGGAGGCATCGACGACCTGAGGCCAAGGACTTTCCAGCTTTCTATTCAAAGTCAGATAATGAAGAGGAAGAAGATGATCAAGTTGATGATGCTCTGCATCATCTGTCCAAGGAAACTATGGTAGATGTTGATAAGAGATTGTCTAAAGATTTAAGAAAGAACTTCAAGGGATTCTCATCTAGTAGTGGTCCTGAACCAGTATTAAGAAGATCAAGATTGGATTCTGTTTATCTGAAAATGCCTAAGAATCAGACGCCTCAAACTTACAAACCACTAAAAGTTAAGACAGGCCCCACTAAAAAATCACGCAAGGAGGTCATTTCCACAATTTGCAAGTTCTTTTATCATGCAGGGGTTCCTTTACAGGCTGCAAACTCCATATACTTTCACAAAATGCTGGAAGTAATTGGTCAATATGGCCAAGGACTGATATGCTCTCCAAGCCAACTTATTTCTGGTCGGTTTCTTCAGGAGGAAATCAATACAATTAAGAATTACCTAGTTGAATACAAGGCTTCTTGGGCGTTTACTGGTTGTTCTATAATGGCAGATAGTTGGAGAGATACTCAGGGTAGGACTTTAATTAACTTTCTGGTTTCTTGCCCTCATGGTGTTTACTTTGTTTCTTCAGTTGATGCCACTAATGTTGTAGAAGATGCATCAAATCTATTTAGGCTTCTAGATGAAGTGGTGGAAGAAATAGGCGAGGAGAATGTAGTGCAGGTATTTTGCTCCTTTTTAATCTTGTGGCATCCTCCTTCATCCTCAATGTCATCTAGTAGCAGTTATTTATCCTTGTTTTTCTTATTCCCCTTTTTGATATAGGTAATTACTGAAAATACCCCCAGCTATAAAGCTGCTGGGAAAATGCTTGAAGAGAGGAGAAGGAACTTATTCTGGACCCCGTGTGCCACCTACTCTATTGATAGGATGCTTGAAGATTTTATGAAGATAAAATGTGTTGGAGAGTGCATGGAAAAGGGCCAAAAAATTACGAAGCTCATATACAATCAAATATGGTTGTTAAATCTCATGAAGAATGAATTTACTCAGGGACAGGAGCTTCTGAAGCCAGCTGGCACCCGATATGCCTCTAGCTTTGCTACATTACAAAGCTTGCTGGATCATCGGGTTGGTCTGAGACGAATGTTCACATCAAACAAATGGATTTCATCTAGGTTCTCCAGCACAATCGAAGGAAAAGAGGTGGAAAAAATTATCTTGAATGTTACTTTCTGGAAGAAAATGCAATACGTCAGGAAGTCAGTAGACCCAATAATGCAAGTACTCCAAAAGCTTTACAGTGGCGAAAGCTTGTCAATGCCATACATATACAATGACATGTACAGGGCTAAACTTGCAATCAAAGCCCTTCACGGTGATGATGCTCGTAAATATGAACCATTTTGGAAGGTGATAGACAACCACGGGAACTCTCTTTTCTATCACCCTCTTTATTTGGCTGCATACTTCTTAAATCCATCATACCGATATCGTACAGATTTTGTGGCGGTATGTGAGAGTGTTGAATATTTCCTATGACAGCAAATCTTTTCTTCAATTTTTCAACTGAAGTAAATTATTATTATTATTTTTTTATATGACTAGCATTCTGAGGTAGTACGTGGACTTAATGAATGCATTGTGCGGCTGGAGCCAGATAATATGAGACGGATTTCAGCATCAATGCAGGTAAGATATCCTTGGTGATATTTTTGTATGATGACAAAATTAATAGGAGCTTCCTTACTATCATTCTTTTCCCCAGATTTCTGATTATAATTCTGCGAAGGCTGATCTTGGAACTGAATTGGCAATTAGCACTAGAACAGAGCTTGAACCAGGTAAGCTGCTACTTTTCCTTCTAAAAGTTTCTTGTGCAGATTCCTTTATACGCATGGATGGATATGCTTGATTATTTCCATTAGATTAACTTTGAGTTGATTTGTTCTTCTTTTCTACATCCCCAGCTGCTTGGTGGCAACAACATGGAATAAGTTGCTTAGAACTGCAAAGAATAGCTGTGCGCATACTAAGTCAGACATGTTCATCCTTTGGGTGTGAGCATGATTGGAGTATATATGATCAGATATATAGTAAAAGGTGTAATCGTTTATCACAGAAGAAACTGAATGATCTCATCTATGTTCACTACAACTTGCGACTTAGAGAATGCCAATTAAGAAAAAGGTGCAAGGACTCGAGCTCTGTCTCTCTTGACACTGCTCTGCAAGAGACTCTGCTTGAGGACTGGATATTTGATGCGGACCTACAGAGTGCAAGTGGTGATAAGGTACCCAGTTTGAACAGTTTTATATAACTTTCTCAAGTTCTTGTGTTTTTGGGGGGTGGAAGTGAACTTGCTTGGGTGTTAATAAAGCTTTAATCAGAGGCCCATTGCATAATTCCTGCTTTAAAAAAGTGCCAAGTGAAGTCATACCATGCTTTGTGGCATACCATGTGTTAACTTTGCATTGTTGCTGTCATTCATGCAACTTGGAATAAGTTTTTGTGTTCAAAATACCTGACCATCAAGGTTTCATTTCTCCTCAGCAGTGAAGCTTCTGGCATTAATAGTGTATTGAATTCTTTGCCTTCATTTTAGGTCATCGGTTTTGGAGGCGAACAAGACGATGAATGCGAAAATGATTCGATTGATTATGAAGATGGAGCTGCAAGGCCTGTGAAGGAATGCCTTGAGCTGGTTGCCATAGGGGATGTAGAATCATTGGATGTAGATCATGCTAACATGGATGCTGCCACCGACGATGAATCTGATCTGAATTATTTTGATGATGATCTGAGCGAGTAATCAGGTTACATGTATCATTGGTTATTAGCACCTACAAATATGCTGTGAAGAAAAATATGAACGCCTTTCTCCTCATAAGCCATGTATTGAATATCTATTTTTATCTATTGAGAGCAAAATCAGTTACAGATGGAATCTGTCCTCTTTGCTTTATCCCTTTCTGGCTCAAACTACCTCCTTGCAGAAGTCATGGTGTCTGAAGAAGGCTGACAACACGCCACAAGTGTAATAATAAAGATTAAGATTAAGGAGGTGTTTGGGTGATTAAGAAATATGAAATAAATATATGAAAGGAGTTTTGTCTGAAAGAATTTTTTAACAGTGCTTTTGTTAGAATCCAAACACCCCTTAAATCTTTATGAGATATATACTCAAAACCAATTTATACATTGTCATCAACTTGTGACTTTATGACTCGTGATTAAAATATCTCAACTCAACGTCGTATATATTAGGACGAATCACAGAGTAACAAATTATTAATTTCATTTTCTATGCTTTATGGTGTGCTCCGCAAAATAAAAAGAAATATTAAAAGATACAAAATTCCTTTTTGTTAACACTATCAGCTACATAAAACTAGCGAGAAATTCTGATTCAAGTCTCATCAAGTTTTTTAAAAAAAAAAAATAGCGAAAATGAATTTCCATCCGAAAGAATGCTATACAACAAGGAATCTGGAAATAACAAAAAAATCACCAGATTCAACCAAGAGGGAGGAGAGAAGACTTCAGCATCTTGAGTCCTGGGCAAAATCCCATCCAATTTTAAACGAGAATTTGCTTAAATATGTTTTGTTTTTAATCTCAACTCAAATTTCATAATTAGGTGAGCCCATTCTCTCATCCAATGTAAAAGTGTGTGTTTAATCACCCTTGTTAAATCTTCCTTTCCAGTGCTAGTAAGTTTCTAAAAATAAAATTAGACTCTTATTTAATCGAATCAAATTGGGCGGAAGTAATCCTATTTGCTTGTAAATGATTAGCTGAAACGCAGTGCAGTCCTTCTAAAATGGGCCCATTGGATCTTTTAATCAGCCCAAACCTAAGCCCATATCTTTTTATAAGCTCGGATGTTGCAGAATTTGGAAGAATTGCTTGTGCCGTAGTTTTCTTCACCTAAGTCGTCCGCCGGACAGGATGCCGGAGAGCGACCCAGTGGTTGGCCTCTCGTGGCAACCTAAGTTGCCTATTCTATCTTCTTCTTCGAAGGCAGCAAATGTTTCTCAGAGCAAATCTCAACCCGAGGCCAGTAGTAGCGCTATCTGGAAACCCAACTCCGAGCTTGTTGATGGCCTCTTCGTTCCGCCCAGCGACCCCAAAAAATTGAATAAGTTACTCAGAAAGCAAGTTAAAGACACAGCGGGAAAAAATTGGTATACTTCCATTCCGACTACATATTATGTTCTAAATCCTTCTGTATTACTTTGTTATTCCTTTTTTAATCATTGTGATTCATATTTCCTCTTTTGCTTAGGCTTAACTTGGTTATATATACTTGTGATTTGAGACGGAAATTATCGTGTTTTCCTTTTCTTGTTTTCCCCTTTCGTATCTTTGTCAGGTTCGATATGCCTGCTCAAACCATGACCCCCGAGTTGGAGAAAGATCTGAAGCTATTGAAGGTTCTGTTATTTTTAATTTTTGATATCTTCTTTTCTTTTTGATCTGATGTATGGTAGATGTTATGTTATTATAGCCTTCATACTTTTTAAAAGGAATGGTATATGTTGATGGTTACAGTTGAGGGGTGCCATTGATCCCAAACGGCACTACAAGAAGGGTGATTCAAAATCAAAAACGTTACCCAAATATTTCCAGGCAAGTCAATGTTTGCACTAAATAGATAGCCGCAGAATTTATATAACTCGTGGCATCAATGTTATATAACTTGTGCGTTTATATCATTTGAACATTATCAGGTGGGAACAGTTGTGGAGTCTTCAGAGGACTTCTTCTCAGCAAGATTGACAAAGAAGGAGAGAAAGGCAACACTTGCTGATGAGCTGCTTTCTGATCCTGCCTTTTCAGCTTACAGGTAAGCTACACAATGTCTATTTGTCTTCATGGAATGATCTTGCAAGACTTATTGTCTTCATTTTGTATGCATGCTGCGGTGAGTTTACACATGGATATATCAAGATTCACAGCTATAATTTAAATATCAGAATCCATTTGGGAAAATGCAAGTGACACTCGTGTGATCAAAAGTTTGTCAGTTAGAGGGGGAATGGGTATGTAAAATTATATTTTTGTAGATGCTCCACTGCAACATTCAACACGCACTGAACAGTGTCTTGTACCATTATAAGGCCCTGTTTGCCATCACAATTAAAATCACTTATAAGCAGATTTTACGCAAGTCGAGACAAAATTTTTCTCACATATTTACTTCGTATTCTATAAATAACAATTAAAAAGTTACTTATAAGTTATTGCAAACGGACCCTAAGTTGGATTGCTGAAGGTGCGGCTGTTAAGCCTTTAAAATGGTGTGAGCATGTGGGCACTTCTGGTAACGTGTTTTTTTTTTGAAGAAAGCACCATACAATGCTATGGCATTAAATGAATGATACATCTGAAGAGTTGATTGTTGATAGGGTAAAATGGCATCATTGCAATTAATGTAGCCAAACTCGGTAAAATAAGGCTTGTCTTAGTCATTGTTTCAGTCTCCTTTTTTTGGGTTCCATCTCCCATTACACTCGCACCTTTTGTTGTACAAAGGTAGCGTTCTTGGTGTTTTTCCCCTTTTTTTTTGGGCTTATGATTTTTCTCCCTTTTGGTCTTTCTCGGTTTAAGAGGAGTGGAGGGCAAGTCTTTACGCACGGAATGGGTTATTTGTTTCACATTTAAAAGAAAAAATTCTCTTGCATCACGCTTGATGATGGATAATGGTTAGGCACATGGATAACATTTCTACTTTGTTTGCATGGTGCCCAAGTATACCACCTCTTGTATTTTTTGTCCGAAATAAAAAAGAAAGAGGCCTCTCTTAGATAAAGTTCAGATAATTAGCTGGTTAAACATTTGAAGATAAGTACTTAAAGACGGAGTTGCGCATTCAAAGGGTAGGCTTTCTCTTATGCTTGCTTGGTTATTTACTCTTTGGTTGTTTATCATTTACTTTAGGAAGCGGAAGGTTCGAGAGATTGAAGATGAAAAGCGACCAGGTGGAAATAACAAGTGGAAGATAAAGGGTCAGAATACACGCGTGCGTGCCAAGGAAAGAAGGGTCAAGAAAAGAAGGGATTAATGAATTGCCACCATTTCGAAATTAGACATTAAATGTTTCAATGGCATTAAAAAGAACACCATGGTGCTCTTATCATGAAGCAGCACGAAAGGATCTTAGCTCTTGAGATTTTGTGCCCCTCCTGGGATGGTTAAAAAGTCAAAGGTAGGGACATGAATAGCAAAGCATTCCTTCTTGTACGTAGATACAATAGTATTTTGGCCTCTTCAAGGTAGATGCAATAGTTACTGACTGCTATGAAAAATATCATAACTTATCTGGTATATCGAATTTATTTAAACTAGGCCTACGATGCCTGCCGTTTCTTTGGTATTATTTTGTCTTGCTTAATGTTTTCTCAAAAGCACTGTTATGTTTTATTTTAGAACTAGGAGAAGGGCAAGCCGCAGGGTATTCCGTTGTCCTTCTTTGCCCCCGTTGGCATCCCTATGTTACATTATTTTAACAACGGAGTTTTGTTTACCATTGAAATCTGAATTAGCTGGCCAAAAACGTATATATATCAGGATCCTACATAATTTTATTGAAGTTTAGTTCGTCGGTATTTAGATAGCATATAACTAAGATGACATCAAGGTGTTTTTTTTCTCTCTCTTTCTTTTCTTTTTTTCCGGTTGCATAACACAGTAACCATTGCACGTGTAACTGGGGCTGATCGAATTTTCTCTCTCTCCAAACTACTGGAAACAACTTCAGAGAAATGAATACTTTCAATCACTACAAATTAAATCATATTAAATTGTCCTTTCCATCCGCCTCCGGTTGATCACAATCGCTTGGGTGTTTGGGGTTGCTGGACCCACGCTTTTAAAATTTTCAGTATCGGACTAATTAATTGATAGGTTCCAAACATCGCATCTTTCCCCCGAATTCTGTTTCTGAAAAATATCCTAATCCCAACAACCTTTTGTTTCTGAAAACTAGCAATCATATCAACGCCAAATACGACAGAAATTCTATTTCCGATAGAAATTGGGCAACTGCCAAAAGCTCGATGTAACGGGAACGAGAGAATCATTTCTCATGCATAATCGTCGAGCATTGTATAATGTCATATCTACAAGAAAATTACCGATTAGAAGAATGGAAGATTGACAGTAAATTTGTTATTTTCTGGAGTCACAATCCTTTTATCTTGCAAAGTGCTTCCTCCAGTAACTTGTGGTAACTTGGAGTTAGGAGGAACCAGAATAATTACTTTCAGGGCAAAGGTTCCTGAGAACCACCCAAACGAGATAAATGCAGATACGCATCGGTCCCTGCGAATAGACAACCAGAACAGTATTAGAACTCTCAATTGTTGAAGCAAGCACAAATGAGCACTTATATGTCTATCTTATCTTTGGCTCTTGGGGCACATCCATCGGATCTGTCTCAATTTTCCCAAGAAAAACGACTAATGCATGACTGACTAACACAAGGAATAGAAAAACTTTGCATTGAATATGATACTTGCTGTCATACTAATAAAAGTCCTGAGGTTAATAGAATTATGCTATTACTCATGCTTATACCCAACTACCGAGCTGTATTGCTAAAATAAGCAATTAAACAACTTTCATAAGGTCCATGGGATCATTTACAATACGTCAAATTAATGGCATCAGATCTAATGGCCAACAGTCCAACACAGGAGGTGCATATTTGCTGCGAGAACTGAGTAGAAACTACAATAGTTGGACATAGCTGTATCGTATTTAATTGCAATCAGATCAGATCTCAATATGTACCGTATCCCCCAATTTATTATCCAGTGAATACATAAAAAGTTGCGATACAGAACTATAGCAGAATACTGAAAGGAAATCTGAATGAAATATATTGCAGAAGACAACTAGAAATAATTTTGCTGATTTACTTACCATATCCTTCCATAGAGATGATTTGAAGATCACCCCCAAAGTACCGAGCATACAAGCGGCTAATAGGAAGACCATATCCATATCCAGCCATTGTCACAGCATTAGCTGTTCCAATATCTGAATGCTCATCCAATGGGTTTCTAGCAGTACTGTAGAGATATGTAAAAATTTTGGGAAGGCCACTTCTTGGAATTCCACCTCCCTCATCTGAAACCTACAATACCAACCACACCACCTTAACGAGGCAATTTCATGCTGGCACGTTAAACCATCCTTTACAAAAGGCCAAAAGCGGATGATTGTGCTTATTAAGATATGGACACAAAGTACCTTTATGGTAACATCCTCTTCCCCATCAGCCACTATTATTCTGATGGGAGGGGCAACTTTGTCAGAATCCATAAATCGCTCTTGGACAGCACGCAGTGAGTTCTTAACCAGCTCGAATACCATAAGATGCAAGTGAGCGGGAACATACCTGTTAAAAAGACATGAACAAACTATAAAGAAAAGGAACAGAAACAACTTCTTAGCTACAAGTCAGAATGGTATAACCACTCTAAAGTAAGAACCGAACCAAAACGAGAAAAAAAGAAGGGGAAAGAGACATAAGGTTGGAAAAGGAAATGACAAAAAATAACATCAAAATCAAAATAAATGGCTTCAGGAAGGTAAGAACTAAGAATCAAGTTACTCACGGAAAAGTAAAACCAGGATCCCCATAAATCTGAACATCTGGGGCACTGCCATATTCACGATAACATATAACACGAGCATCTTCACTAGCAGTCCTTGCCACCTCCATCGGAGACATTTTTGTATGAATATAACCTACAACATGCGGAGCAGGATTGGGATTGTGCAACTCAACGTGCTGCCCTATATCCCACGACGCACAGATTGAGTTTAGTGGTTAGACCGACAACTTAAATCACTAGACTCAAAGAAGCCAGGTAAAGTGTTGTGTGAACTCACCAATAAGCATACGGATTCCAATTCTTGACATGTAGAAGCGATCAAGGAACTGCTGAATATCATCAAGATCTTCATAAACTATCTTTGGATCCATGCCTTTCTTTAACTGTTGAATGCCTAATGCCATTGTGGGCACCACATTGTTGTGTCTCACCTTGATGGCCTTAATCATTTCAGTGAATTCTTTCTCATCATTCATATTCTTGATCTCAGGAAAAGTTCTGAGATCACGGAAGGAATCTAAGTACCAATCTCGGACCTAAAAACAAAAAATTTAGCACATAGTTCAAAGATCAACTGGCTTTTTTTTTTTTGGGGGGGGGGGGGGTTCCATATAAAAGGAAAACAAGTTTTGCACCACATGCCTACTTTTATTGAATGAAAGTTGGTAAACTTCCGGAAACCACGACTTTAAAAGCTAGAGGGTTAAAGACCAATGAAAATTATTAAAAATCAAAGGAATAGTAACATTCCATTTTTGTCAGTATAAGCATTCAGTCATAGTAGAATGAAACAAACGTGAATTCATATAGAATAATAATTTATACTGTTCTAAGCAAAGAGTATTATGCAGCTTGCCCAGCTTATCTCGAGGATATAAAACCTTTGATTTCAAATTTTAAATGGACATTTAAGATCTGCAACTCATAAAGTTCCATCCAAGTCAAAAACCGTAATCAGCAAAATAATAATAATAAGGTTCAGCAAAGTTTCCCATCTAGCCCATGTTAAAGGCACTCGAGTTCCTTGAAACCAAGTTGAACTTCACATACTCAATTATTCACATGTCAATTGCAAAGACCAGGAAACTATATTACATTATTAACTAAAATACGAATTAATTTTTTTATTGAAAATATCACTTCCGCAAATTCGCAGATAGTTAATCTCTCAATTCTCACGACTCAGTCAGTAAAGAAAAATAAGACCAATAAATTAGTAAAATGAACTACACAAACAGAATTACCTCGTAAGCAAGGGGAAGGGGTTCTGATTAATGAAATTCACAAGAAAACGGAACATTCAATGTAGGAAGAGAGAAGAAATAAAGAGACAGAACAAGCAGTAACCTTCAGGACAGCAGGTTTTTCAGATAATCCATATGGAAGCCTCTCGAGCTCAATAGCTCTTCTAGCAATCCTAATGGGAAGCTCCTTGTGAAGGAACTGAGCGGAAATCAGCAAATTCCTATCAGTGGGTTTGGACCCAAATTCCATCATATACCTCAAGCTCACCCCCGTCTGCTTCAAACAACTCCATCTGTGAACGTCCTCGATCAATCCCTTGGAAAAGGATTGGCAGGCCTTCTTAGCCGCCATCGCTCAGTTCTGTAGCCAAGAACAAGAACAGAAAGGTCCAGTTTGGGTAACGATAACGAATCGGAGCAGCAACAATCAGCATGCAAGCCAAGTACTACAGAATGCAAAAATGACATAGATAAACACGAAAGAATCCCCAATTGCGAGGAAAGGAGAAAGAGAAAGAGTCCCCTCCCGCAGAGGGAGAAATTGACAGGTGACGAAGATGAGTCCTCAAAAAGAAACTATGGTTAGATTTTAACCATACACGGACAAATTGAAATTTCCTTATTCCGGAGATCAGTATTAATTGATGATCGATGATGATGGTTTATGAAGCCGGAAAAACTGTAAGGCTCTGTTGCAAAAAATGTTCCAATTCCAAGTCTTCTAATTTCAAAATGCCTAATTCCCAATCCCCCTTTTCAAGAGGGATCCCTGTAAAAATCAGCACAGCGGCCCGGCTCACCACGTGATCATTCAGATTCTTGAGGATGACATGATTTGACAAGTGGTTCCAAAAGGAGTAGTACACGTGTCAAGGAAGGAGGCTATTTCGGGTCTTTCACCCCCCCCAACACCCGGGTTACGTCGTTTCGGATTTTAACCCGTCGGGAAATGATCGCCGGAGCCTGACAAAAGAAGAAGGGTGTGTTTGGCAAGCATCCCAAACCATGGTTTGAGAAAAATGTTAGCCAAACACCCTTAAAAAAATCAAAACCATGGTTTGGGTTCAAAACCATGGTTTTGGAAAAAGCAGAAATTTTTTACTATTGGAGAAAAAAGTGAGAGTGTGAGAGCCTATATGATATGTATCTTGTTTTTTTTTATAAACATATTTTTTATAAACATATTTAATCTTATATCTTATAATATATATACATATTAATTATTTATTAATTATATTATCTTATATATTATTAATATATGTTAATAAAAATATATTATTAACAATTTTATTCCTTCAAATTAAAATATATCATAAAATATATTTTTTCTATAATTATTATATTAATTTATACCAATTTGTATATATAAAAAGTACTTCTAATAATGACTATCCAAACACTCACACTTTTCAAAATCACTTTTTTACAAAATCTATTCTTTCCAAAATCTATTTTTTTCAGAATCTATTCTCCAGAAGCTATTCTTCAAACCATGATTTGATTTCATCCAAACACATCCTAAATGACTAGAGGACTCGGCCCAGTTAGGGCCCACTTTATTATTGAAAATAACTTCCTCATCTTATTACAATTTACAACCAAGATTTAATTAGATAATTAATTATGAATAATATAAATAAGTAGACTCAAAGTCGTACCGAATTACGTATTTAATGTGATTAGAGTGCTATGATTTTTTTTTTGCTGTCAACCTTTAAAACCAAGTGACGTGACCTACGGTGTCCAGTTCCCCACAAGCAACTACGGAGATAACGTAAAAAGTAAACGTGGTACGCTTCTGAAGATAAGTCTTACCCCCACACGGAACATAAAATAGTACAATAACCCATGCACATAAGCTCATATGAAAATCATAATAATGAAACAGTACAAAATTGAGATGAGTTTTAGTGACGAAGGGCGTGTATTTTTTTTTATTTTTTATGTCAAACACTTGTGTGACATAAAAGAGTCATTGGTCACCCAAGCGTGGAGGGGAACATGAAAAGTGGTCCAGAACAGAAGAAAGGGTTGGTACGCGTCCCTAGGCATTAATTTTTTGGTATGTTCTGATAATTTTATTTTGAATCGGGCACTTGACATTTTTATCTTCTTTTCAAATAGTGGAGGGGAGACGCGTAGTGCTGTGGCGTGCGTATTTACATGATGGTGTCCCAAGTTACCAAGTATGTGTATGGGCGTGTGGTGTCTATAACACTCAATTCAAATATCTTATCTGCAAAAGACCCCACTTCTTTTCCAAAATGTGAATCCCACCCAGGGCCCTCGTCTCTGTTCACATGCATTTATGAAGCACCGCCCCAATTTCTGTTCTTATCAAACAAGATCCAAACTAACTAAAATGTTTGCCGTTTGATGCTGAGAGGTAGTGGTAATAATTATGGAATTAAAAGGAGTAGTACCAGAGTAGGACAAAATGGTTGTAGATGGCAAAGGTCCGAAAACCACGTGTGTGTTTAATTGAACCATAAATGCAATTACATCCCGATCATCAATCACCGACTTTTTTAATTGGTGGTGAATTGAATTCAGAAGTATATTGAAGTCATGCATACTTCTGAGTTCAAAAAAAAAAAATTTGTAGAGGTATTTACAAATTATCTATTAACAAAATTTTTAAATTAATAATAGGATCCTAATTTATAATCTTATAAGTTATAAATTGATTCTCTGGTAAAAAAAAAGTTATAAATTAATTATTTATTGTGACCTGCCAGCCTCAATAGTCACCACTCGTTTTTTCCGTCGGACTCAATACTCACCACTCACCACTTTGACTGATTGGTGTGTGTAGGCCCGTGGGGGGTCCAATCTAGAGTCCGGTTTGGGACCAAGCCGCTCGTGCTGGATTTGGCCCCGCACCAAAAATTCCAAAGGGAAGATTATTATTGTTTTTTTAAAAAATTATTTATTGTTGTAACCCAAAAAAAAATATTTATTGTTAATATATAACATTTCTTATACTTTTTGTGAGTGACCACATGACGTAGATTAAATTTATATTTTAGAATGCCGATATGCAACTAGCCAACTTGTCTATAGTTTGGGGAATTTCGTAAAACTATTAACTAACATATAACAAATATGACATATTTTTTTTAAAATATTATAATCATCTTTCTTAATACCCCGTTTTTCTCTTTCACTTGATTATGGTTGAGGGAGTATCCATAGGGTAATTTAGAGAAAATTGATAAATATAAGAAAATAGATCTTATATCTAAGATCAAAATCAACTCAACAATTTAATCTACGTCATGTGGTGACTCACAAAATGGATCTTATATCCATAGAGTATTTTGGGTTTTTTGACTTTTTGCTTCTATTCTGAAACTATTATTATTTTAAAGTTACGTTGCTTACATATTGGCAATAGTTGTAAAAGTTAGTAATGGTAACACAGTACTTCTCTTATTCTTACTATAAAATTTATTTAATTAATTTGATTAAATTAAGAAAATTAAGAATGTTAGTTTATTTTAAGAAATATAATATGTTTTTCTTAAAATACCATGATCATCTTTCTTAATATTTTCTTTTCTTTCTTATTTGATTATGGTTGAAAGGGTATAAATATAGATAATTTGAAAGAAATTAATAAATATAATAAATATGTTTTATATTTAAGACCAAACTCGACTCAACAATTATATTAAGGGCAAATGGAGTGTTACCAAAAGAGAATTCTTTTAATTTAAAATTGATTAACTTCTACTTCAAATGCTATTATCAGCTAAAAGTGAAACATTAAAATATAACTACCTGGCAGTAATAAAATTTTCCCCTACCCATGACATCATTATCTTAATTCAAATACAAGTGAAATTAAATGGTATTGAAATATACATTACATGCACAAATTAATATGCGACCATGACATGATATTTAATAATAATTATTTTTATAACTCATGGTAGATAACAAACCTAATACCTTTTTATATTCCCTCTGGGGCCCTTTTTCCTCTGATTCTTCGCAGTCCCTTCTCATTTTTATTTTAAAAATACAAAAGTTATTAAAACTTTAATATGAAACATCATATTTATAATTAATGGCGGTTTGTGGTGTGTTTTTTTATTTGTTAAATATGATTTCGTGGGAATAAATTAAGTTGAAAGACTTGCTTAGCAAAACATATTTAAAAAATAAATAAAGCAATTAACCTTGTCGCTTCTAAACTACTTAAAAGCAGCCGTCAATCAATATTCAATTGAAGCAATTAATTAAACGACTTTGATAATATAAACAAATGTTTCGAGTTATGTTAAATTACAATTTTAATGGTACAGAACTCGATTATCCTCTCGTGGATGCCTGGTTGGAGCAATGTCATTATCGTGATCGTCTCAGTTCCATGAATATGATTCAGCAGCTTTTGGATTCATGGGTAATCCCGTTTTGCCTTATCAGCTTTTATTTTAAATTTATTATGGGATATAATATTTTAGTTTTTGTTAGAATTACATCAAGTTTAGAAAAATTAGCGGAAAAAAAAGGGTACATAATTTTTCTTCGTAAGAATTGTCCTATGGTTTAGTTTGATTCATACTAAAAAATAGAGGGAGGAAATTTCAATTGAAAATTTTAAGATCAAAATCTTAGTTATATAAACTGATTAAAGTACACTCATTCTTACGTTGCGTTATACTTTTGTTCCTTATTTTTGTTTAATTTTAATTTAGTTATTTATATTTTACCTATAATTTTATTTTGCCCACTGGCTTCATTGTTTCAATTATAAATTGATGTCATATTTTTCTTTATTTGAAAAGTCTGATATTGTAATTTTATTTCAATGCTACTAACTTAGAATCCAAATCTGCAAGAGGCCATCAAACTTAAATAATGGACTATCGATCAAGCAGCAAAAATATTTTTTACTCTTGCGGTTCTAAATATAAAACCCTTATATTAGCGTGTATAAAAGTTTTATATTTAAGATCAGAGGAGTATTAAATAATATGGTGATGTGAAAGACAGCGAAAGAGCGATTTAATGATTTATAGAGGTTAAAAGCCTAACTTTACGAACAAAAAGCTCTAGAGTGCTTTTGTTTTCTCTCTCTTGGTAATCGTGCGCACCAGCCTATGACGAACTCTGGACACTGGAAGGTCCCGCCGGACCGTCCCAAAGCAGAGGAAAATGACGATCGGAAAAAGAAAACGAAGATGGACGAGATCCTGTATGCCATCATGGATGACCAAATGGAAGAAAAAACAGGTGAAGATCAACCTGGAGTGTCAGCGGGAAACCATAATGGAAAAGAAACAGAGCAATGCTCAGAAATGCCAGGCCTTAAGTTCCCTTCCTATCGAGTGTCTCTGATGGGTTTCAATGGAATCGCCCATGGCAGCAGCCCGATGGAAGAGGATGACTTATTCAACATGGATAAAGAAATTTACTGGAAAATGCCAGAGGAGTCGGAGGAGGTCAAAAAGCTCATGGAAATCTATCCAGTGGTACCCATAACGCAAGAAGAGTTTAATGAATGGTGTGAACCATGGAATTATGCATTAATTATAGCAGTCTTGGGGCGGAAATTTAGCCCCTACACCCTGAAAGAAGCCTTAGAAAGGATGTGGGGATTCTCATCGTTCGAACTCATCGACCTCCCCAACAACTACTTTGTCGTGAGATTCCAAGACACAGAGAACTGGAAAATGCAGTACAAAAAAGTGCTGTGTGATGGCCCATGGGTGATAAGGCAGCACTGTGTGATCGTCCAAAGATGGTCCCCCTATTTAAACGCCTACCAAAATCCATTGGGACGGGTAGCAACCTGGGTTCGCATACCAGACATTCCCATACACTGTTATAACAGTCACTGTATCGCCAGAGTGGGGGATCGGATAGGAAGAACACTAAAAGTAGATATGAACACACTCAAGGACTTCCAGTCACCAAATGCGAAGATAGAGCGTGGGAAATATGTCAGGATTTGCGTAGAGTTAAACCTGCAGAAAAGGCTCGTGCCAAAGATCATTGCTGCTGGAGAAATTTTTAACGTAGAATATGAAGGTCTAAGCTTGATTTGCTTTGCCTGTGGAAGGTATGGTCACCGACGGGAAGCATGCCCCTTTAAATGCAGCTCCAGTGCACCGCATGAAGAAACGATCAAGCCTTCACCGGTAGTGGTTAACCTGACGAAAAATCCGGCGAAGAACCCAAAGGAGGATGACCAGTTCGGTCCATGGATGATTAACCAACGGACAAACAAGGCTCGGTTTTCCAAGCAACTGGAACAAAAAGGAGGTCAGAGACATAACATCAACCCTGACAAAAGTATGAAGAAGGAAACCACTTTCCTGAAGAAAAACCGATTTGCAATCTTTGAAGATAGCTTAGAGGGAGAAAGAAGAGAAGAGCATAATAGTCTGGAGGAACTAGCTAAACCTGCCACCGAGATCAGAGCTGATAAAGCACTGATTATTCAGGAAAAAAGAAAGCTGGCAACAGTGGAAAATGATGTCAGAGATGGGTCTCGAGGTGGACAAAATGAAAGGGCCAAACCTAGGCTTGAATACAAGCCAACTGGGAAGGAAAACAAGAAACCACAGACTGGGCCTATTGTGATATGTGGGCCAGACGAAGCAGTGAAACACACAAAGACATTGGGCCAAGAAGCTAGTATTACGCCCAATCTGAAAAGCCAAGCCGTATGCGGGCTGGGTAACCAATCGACTGAAGATGACCAAGATGCCTCGTCTCACAAGCTAACCCCAAATGTAACCTCCAAGAAGAAAACCAAAGGAACTAGAACCCATGTTGTGGTTCAAGGTAACCTTAGCACGGTAGCAAACCAAAGACAAGACCAACCTCGGCCCAAGAACCCAACGGATGAAGTGGACAAATTGCTAAACACCCCTGCTGCAAATCCGTAAAGCCAACAACTTGATGAAGTGAACTCAGCATCGCCACGTCCCCCAGACTTAACTCCACAGCAGCAGCCACCAGGCCTAACAAACTTGGATTGTGACGTAGACAACGTGTTTATGGATGAGAATGCCACAGTGGTGAGCGAGACGCAAGAGGGTGTGCTTAGCACGTTCAATGAAGCGGTTGATTGATAGTAAGCTTCTAATACTTCTCCTGCTTTCCTATTGTTTAATGATTATTGCAGCTTGGAATTGTCGGGGAGCCGGTGGCCATGCCTTCCCAATTATAGTTAAAGATGTTGTACAGAAATACAATTTGGATGTTCTCTGTCTTCTTGAGCCTCGGATAAGTGGTGTGAAAGCTGATGCCATTAATAAAAAACTGGGTTTTAGTGATTGGATTAGAGTTGAAGCCAATGGTTATGCTGGTGGTATATGGATAATGTGGAATAAAGAGGACGTACTTATAGAATACCTTTTCTCCAACTCCCAAATTCTACATTGCAGAATCACCGACCGTGTTACTCAGCGATCCTCTGTTGTGTTAGTGGTCTATGGAGAAACAACCTTAACTGGACGACAATCCTTATGGACTTCCCTACTCACTCTAGCCCAAGCCACCAATGAACCATGGCTGGTTCTAGGTGATTTCAACACCTATATGACCCCGGCTGATAAATTGGGGGGGGCAGAACCTGCGTGGAACTCAATGAATCAATTCAAAGAAGGGGTAGATGGAGCAGGACTATTAGAGCTACCTTACCATGGTGAGAGGTACACGTGGGAAAGAACTGGCTTAAAAGAAAGGCTCGATTGGGTGTTTAGCAACTACAACTGGCTCTCATCTTTCCCAACTGCAAAAATTCCTCATGAGCTTAAATTCAAGTCTGACCATAGGGTGATTGTTGTAAACTTCTGGCCCCCGCAACAAAGGAAACAATCAAGGAGGAATTTCGTGTACCAAGCAGCTTGGAACCTAGAGGAGGACTTTCCAGATTTAATTTCTTCTGCCTGGTCAAATAAAAACTGGTCAGAAGGGCTCTATAAGTTTCAAGATACAGCAAGAAACTGGAACACAAACAGAGTAGGGAATTTCTCCACGAAGAAAGCAAACTTGACCAAACGAATTGAGGGGATAGAAAAAGTTAAGAGACTTAACACCAAAGCAGGGCTTTATCGTCTGGAGAGGAAGTTGTGGCAGGAATACCATCGAGTTGCTGCTCAAGAGGAACTGTTGTGGTATCAAAAATCTAGATGCAAGTGGCTCCAATGGGGGGACAAGAACACAAGCTTTTTTCATGCCTCCACGGTACTTAAACGAAAAAGGCAACGTATAGAATCCCTCAAAGATGCAGAAGGAAATTGGATTGAAGATCCAGAAACTCTGAAACAAATGGCAACTGGTTTCTTCAAGGACCTCTACACCAGAGATGCTACACTGGATAACGGGAAAAAATGGTTCTCAAACTTCCCACCCCTTACTGACCGTGAACTGAGCAACTTATCAAAACCAGTCAATAGAGTTGAAATTAAAAATGCTGCGTTCACCATGGGCGCTTTTAAAGCCCCGGGACTTGATGGGTTACAAGCTCACTTCTTTCAAACTCACTGGAACAAAGTGGGAGATGTAATCTGCAGATTGGTTGAGGATTGCTTTAGTGAACCAAACAAGCTCACAGAAATCAACCAAACCAAAGTGGCCCTCATACCAAAAGTAGAGAAACCGATGTGCTTAAAAGATCTGAGACCCATCTCCCTATGTAATGTAAGCTTCAAGATCATAACCAAATTGCTTGCCACCCGATTCAGGGAGGTGATGGGGAAATTAATCAGCCATGAACAATGTAGCTTTATAGCTAATCGGTCCAGTTGTGACAACATTATTGTTGCTCAGGAAATTATGCACACTATGAGAGTGGGAGGCAAAAGAAAAGCTTATGTTGCTGTTAAAGTAGACATGGAAAAAGCGTTTGACAGACTAGACTGGCACTTTATTCAAGATACTCTTCAAAGCCTGAACTTGGACTCACGTCTAATCAACCTTATTATGAAGTGCATCTCAACTACCTCTATGTCGGTTTTATGGAATGGCGAAGAAGGGCCTGCTTTTACACCTACAAGAGGAGTAAGACAAGGGGATCCCCTCAGCCCCTATCTCTTTGTCCTATGTATGGAGCGTCTGGGTCAACTTATTAAAGAGGAATGCCAAAGGAAGCAATGGAAGCCGTTCAGATTCAAACGCAGCGGACCAAGCATCTCCCATCTCTTCTTTGCAGATGACCTCATCCTCTTCTCTGAAGCAACCATTGACCAAATAGAAGAGATTAAATCCGTAATGCAATCTTTTTGCGAAATCTCAGGCCATAGAATCAACCTCTCTAAATCCAAAATGTTCTGCTCCAAGCACATTCACTTCAACAGGGCCCTGGAACTCAGTCATGCCCTTGGCATAGGACTTACGGCTGACTTGGACAAATACTTGGGGGTACCACTTATACACTCAAGAATTACAAAAGACACTTATTTTCCCATAGTGCAGAAAGTCAAGAAGAAACTATCCCTATGGAAGAGTAAATTCCTCAATATAGCAGGCCGATCGGTGCTAATTAAATCAGTCCTTGCAGCAATGCCCAGTTACCAAATGCAGTCTACTTTACTTCCTTTGGGTACCCTGAATGAGGTTGAAAAACTAAGCAGAAGATTCCTATGGGCCCAAGACATCGAAGCAAGAAAGATCAATCTTATTGCTTGGGACAAGATTACTCTACAAAAGGAACTTAGCGGATTGGGAATAAAAAATCTGAGACAACATAACAAAGCTTTTATCTTAAAGCTATGCTGGGGACTAATTACTAAGAAAGAAGCGCTATGGGTTAAATGCTTGTGGAGCAAATACAATTGTGGACAGGGAGACATGCCAATGGTGACAAAGAAGCAAAACTCCTCCCCAACCTAGAAAGCAATCTTTAAAGTCTGGGAGACATTTCAGCTTGGACTTGGAAAGAAAGTAAATAATGGAGAAAGTGTTGGTCTTCCAGAAAGTGTTGGTCTACACAAATTCCATTGATGCCTTCAATTGTCTGATGAGGGATGGTCCCATTGAAAATCCGCTGAGAGATGTAATAGCTGAAACTAGGGAGCTAATCTTCAAAGACTGGGAAGTTCAACTTTACCATACTGGTAGAGAATTTCTCCGTTGTGCTGACTACATGGCAAGGAAGGGTCATGACCACCACCAACTAGTGCTTGTGCCGTCGCCTCCCCAAGAATGCCTGGAGATGCTTATGGACGATCAACAGGAGAATTATTAACCCTCAACTGCTGAGTCTCTTAGGATAGTATCCTTTCTGTTTCAAGCTCCGGCTTGCCTTTGTTATGCAAAAAAAAAAAAAAAGAGGTTAAAAGCCTAAATAGAAAATTAAACGAGTGGAGAGGAGTAATAATAAACAAAATTAAAAAATTGGCAAAACAAATAAAGTTAAAAAAATAGACGCAATCAGAATAAGCAAGATAAAAATAGACGCAAGTAGAATAAGCAAGGAATGACAGTCAACATGTTCTGCAAAAATTAGTATTAGTATTATATAATAATTCGAGTTCTTTTCTCGCCACAGCAATGGAATAATTCAACTTTAAATTGGTAATTCGTACCATTGTCCAATGACGAGATCACATATTCTGTACAATTAAAATAACATAAAGAATAAATATGCATTCAACATACAGTGTATTCAGTACCCTGATTTTATGTTTTTGGTATGTCTAGTACTCTAATTTTTAGGTGTTGTTGTAACTATAAAAATGATATAAAAGTGCTGGATGTTTTATAAAAATAAAATCGAGATACTGAATATATCATATAAAATAAAAATCAGGATATTAAATGTATTTAAAAAATAAGATCGGGCCGCGTTATATGTACATCCTTATCATAGATCCTCCTGACTCCTCACATGAAACAAACAGACTAGTTTGCGGGTGGCCTACTCGGGAATACCTGAAAGGAACTCGTAGTCGCAGGCATTGGGGGAGTAGATGTGACATGGGCCTCTTTTTCCATGAAGGGTTCAGACTTATGGTTAACCCATGCTGAGCCCAAGTTCTCCGGCCCATACCAAGGATAGCCCAAATCATGAACCTGTTGAAGTCTATTTTACGCTAGTATCTCATATTCTCTTGTTAAAAGATATATTCACATTTAGTACCTTGTGGTACTTAAAACAGAAATACTTCAAACTAGAGGATATCTATGTTCAGGAAAAAAAAAAAATCAATCTCATGCCTCCAAAAGCTTAACAGTCATATTTGGAGTCTTTCCAAGCAATGAATATTAATGACTGACCATTTTTCGCATGTTGCATAAAGTTGGAGAATATTAACGCCGAAAGTTTATCATAGATCACTCTTTATACTGATTGTGAGCAGCATGATTCCTTACAAGAAAGTCTACCTAATTTTTTTTTAGGTTACCCATCTAGTTTATCGGAGCCTTGCTCCTACTACATCTGGACCCGACCCACGTCGCGCATCTGGCTATGGTGGGTGAGCATCTCAACAAGGATTTTTACATACGCTGAGGCTCGAACTCGAGATCTTACTTAAGCAGTACCAAGCCGCTTACTACTTGGACCAATCCATGTTCATTCTACCTAATTTGATCGTGAGCTCCTCACATGAAGTCTAATGACAATCACAATATTTTGGTCTTTATGAATACTGAGGATTCTTTATTTTAAAAAAAAAAGATTTTATACTACGTAAGTACGTATTGATAAAAATGAATTATATTCTCTCTTAACTTTGTTTTCTAAATATTGTATTATGTATTTAGATGTTGATATAGATATCTATGATTTTAAATTCAAGTTCGCATATGTCTTTGAATAAATCATATTATTTCATAACCTTAATGAATCATATTATCTGTATTATTTATTGAAAATTGTAGCTTTCAGGTGAAATTCATATCACTTACACGAGTCATAAATTTCCGGCAGAAAAAGAGTTGTTAATTATTTCTCATTAATATATTGGTAAATCATAATCTGATTTTTTGGCACATATTCATATTTGATTGATCATATGTACACATTGATGTGCTGGGAAAGAGCAGAAGAAGAAAATATAAAGTGATGATTTAGTACATATTAATTATAATTATTGGCGAAAAGAAAAAAAATCAAATTAATTTCCCGATTGGAACAGGATACAGCTGTTTTTTCCTCGTCTCTACCTATCTTCCTCACTTCCTTGTTCCCCCCTTCCCATGATTCCACGTTACTCAATTCAAAACCTCCTGTGCAATTTTGATTCGCTGCTCTGCCTTCCTTTCTCCCCGCGAACATCAATGGTCCATCCTGGGCAACCTGTTGCCAAATCGACGAGTTAGGGTTTCTGTTGGGTTCAGTTTTTGCCGGGACTTTGGTGGGACACTTTAATCTCCGTCAGCCATGGCCACCAACTTGCAGATGAGCCCTCAGTTGGAGCAGATCCACGGTGAAATTCGTGACCACTTCCGTGCTCTCGCGTATGTATTTCAAATATATTCACTCTTTCTTCACATAGTTGATCGCGCACTCCGCTTAGATTTCTGTGCCACATTACTCGTCATATACTCTAATTCGAGGTTTTCTCCTGGACTTTATGTAATGCAAGGTGGTATCCTTGTGGTGAATGCCTCCTAGATATCAACGCGATTATCGCTTGTATAATTATCATTGGCTTCGATCGAGAAGTTCATCCTTTTAATTCTCAAGCATCTTTTGATTTAGTGTGTAATAGTATTTTGGCTATGAAACAGGTCGTCGTTTTGAAAATTTAGGTGCCTTTTATTTCTGAAGCTAAGTAATTACTTTGTTTCCTACCAAGTGTAATAGAAGTACCTTATTATGCATGCCAGTATTGGTATGCCTGATTTTTTATTCATTGAGGTAATGGCATGGGATTAGAGGAGTAATTGACATGCCTAATTTTCGAGATTTTGGATATCACAAGTGCAAAGGACCCAAGCACATAAGCTCGGACCTCTAGTTGCTCGTTACTTGTTAGCATGCTAAACTTAAAAGCTTTACTTTTGATATCGATTATTATTGAGTAAAAATCAAAGCTGAAGGATAATCATAGCTAGATGTAGGCATTTATAAGCCCCCCCCCCCTCAACAAAAGGAGGCCGTTTTCATTTAGGATTTGACCGGTTCTCCGATCCAACTTTTTGGGCATAAGAAGCCTATTGCGATATGTTTGAGTAAATACTGATAGAGTTATATGCCAGATAATTTTTGTGATGTCATATTTTTGAGTTTGAGCATATACGATGTTGTCATAACTGATGTGGCTGCTACTAGACTATTTTCCTACTTTTCACCCACTCCAAATCGCTTACACCACTACTCTCAACTTATCAGGCACTTATTTTTCCTTATGTTCTCTGCTTGCTTCCCAGTCATTGAAATTGACTTGAGATTCAAACTACATTCTTTCCTTTTTTGTACTTTTGTCCCCATTAGACTTGTATAAATGATTAAGTTGGATTAAACCCAGAGAGCGTTGTAATAGAAACAGAGTGAAACCCCTGTCTTAATTCCCCAGCGCCTCTGAATCTAAGTTTTTAGTGCATTTTTACACCTGTCATGTATGCAATGCTTACACTTTTTATTATTTTGGTGTGACCTTTTCTTAAAAAAAATTTCATGATTGAATTTTTTCCAAGTAAATGTCCATCCTCTAAGAATTAGTAGATACACTTCTTGAATGTAAGCAATTTTATTGAGTCATATATTTACAATTTGCATTTAACGCTCTGACCTTTTGGCAACCAGAAATGGCTTTCAGAAGCTTGATAAGATTAAAGATTCCAATAGACAAAGTAAACAACTGGAAGAACTCACAGGGAAAATGAGGGAATGCAAAAGGTGAGCCATGTATCTACTGATTTTGATGTCTCTTGTTTGCAACTTGAGCTCTAGCTAAATAAGAAGGAAAATGCAGATTTGACATGAAATAATGATCTTTTGAATTTCGCCTAGGTTTGCATTGTGTAAATTATTTGTTTGTTATTGACTATAATAATGTAAGTTTTTTTTATGGTAACATACTCGTGGTAAAATACCTGCCGTTTTAATTGATGATGATGCAGCTGCTGTGCGGCCTTGCCCTTTGTTTAGAGAAATTTTTATATATCCTAGAGGGCCATGTGATTTATACTCTAATATAATAAAGAATACTGAGTCACATCAAATCGAGCTTATATTTCTCTCCATATTTTAATAATTTCTTCCATCAACTGATTACCCATATTTCTCTCGATGAATGGTTTCCACTAATTGCTAATGGGTCCCACATTTTATATGTTGCAAACTTATTTCTGGAAAAAAGGACAATAATTGGGCTTCATGTAGAGTGACTTGGTGTATGATATAGTATAAATAACATGACACACTTGGAGTATGCCTGAATTTCTTCCACGTAGAAATCTTGTATCTAATTCAGTGTTCCTTAAATCACACGCTGGGGGGTCTCTGCTTCCCAGACTTCTGACCGTGAGGCAGGAGTGTTTTGCCACCATGCATGTTCCAGTGGCAAAGCAAATAAAATTCTCTGTGGTTCAGACATATTTTGCAATTTCTTTTGGCATGCATACTGTGATTCATTAAACATGAAGCCTTGTTATGTTGTGATTTGGTCCAGGTTGATAAAAGAATTTGATCGTGAAATTAAAGAAGAAGAGGGCAGAAATCCTCCAGAAGTGAACAAGCAACTAAATGACGAAAAACAATCAATGGTCAATACCAGGGCTTCTTTTTTATTTTCACTCTGTTTTACTTTTGCCGGGAATCTAACCTTGCAAACTTTAGAAGGGATGCAAGATTTTCCATAATTGTGCACTGGCAATCAAGTTCATTTTATTTTTAACTTTTGACTGCATTTTAAAAAAATTGTGGTTCAATAGGTGTCAGGCTTTGTTTTTTTAGGGACTATTTTCAAAGGGGAAAGGATCAAATATATTGCAGAATTTCTTGGTTACTTGCATATTTCTACTATCTCTATCTATCAATTGTTTGGTTTCTGCAAAGTGCAGCACTCAAGAACTTTTGGTATTATCAGTCGTTTGAAAAAGCATGCCAATTTGTGTCTTGTGATTCACAGAAATGATTTTGATGTAATTGGCATTAGGTCTGGCGATTGTTGATTTTTTTCTTGGGCTTGTGTTTATATGCTTTCACACAAACAGCCCAGTCATGTTTTCTTTCATTTTTCTTGCAGATCAAGGAGCTAAACTCTTACGTGGGTTTGAGAAAAACGTGAGTTCACCCACTCACGAATACTGAATAAAATTTATTCTTATGGATGTATTACAAATTGCATGTTTAATACCAATCTTTCATGTTAGAATGCTAAGCTGTCAAAGTCATAGTATTTCTATACTAGTATACTCTTTTAGTTCTATTTATAAGTCATTTCCAACATGTTTCACTTAGACTAAAAAAACATTAAACTTCATTAACTCATTTAAAATTCAACTTCTTTCCAACTTTATCCTTATTTAATATGTATTATGTCCTATGAGAACAGTCAACACAATAATAAATGAATGATAAAATTGTATATTTATATGAAAAATTTCTCTCTGTGTCCTGTACATAGGCTAGAGGAGCGCATGTTTTTGTGAGATTTTGGTGCCTGCCATGCTCTATTGTATAATCACATTATCAAAAAGTGTGAACAAATAAAATAACCTTCATGATTAGTCAAATGACTTGGTTGCTTCGAAAGTTTTAGATGCCATCATTTTCTGTTGATTCAGAATCAATATGAGAGAATCATTCTATATTCACTAGTGCGACTAGCGCACATATATAAGGACTTGAGTACAAACAGTAATCCCAAGAAATCAGGAAAGATAGTGCAATCTGTAATCCCAAGAAATCAGGAAAGATAGTGCAATCTGTAATCCCAAGAAATCAGGAAAAAATAATGCAAATAATAACAAGAGAATAATTACTAAATCTGACTTATTCTAATTAGGTCTAAGCTGGGTTAACTTAAACCTATTGGGCTTAAGTAGATGGCCCAACGTGTCTTCCAACACTCCCCCTCAAGCTGGCGAATATATATCAAGCATTCCCAGCTTGCCTACTAGTTCATCAAACCTCTTCTTATCCAGTGGTTTAGTGAGAAGATCAGCAACTTGTTGATGAGAACTAATATATGTCATGTTGACTATGCCTGCCTGTATCTTCTCCCTTATAAAATGTCTATCTATCTCAATGTGTTTAGTCCTATCATGTTGGACAGGATTATTAGCAATTTCCATTGCTGCTTGGCTGTCACACCAGGTCTGAATTGGAATATTCAGCTTCAGTCTTAGTTCCTTGAGAAGTAAAGTCAACCAGATTCCTTCGCATATACCAAGGGCTAATGCCCTGTACTCTGATTCAGCACTACTCCTTGAAACTACTGGCTGTTTTTTACTTTTCCATGTCACTAGATTACCCCATAGGAAGGTAAAATATCCTGTAGTTGATCTCCTTTCATTAATTGATCTTCCCCAATCAGCATCTGTATAAAGTTCCAGGCCTCTTGAGTCACTTTTTGTAAAGTAGATTCCTTTGCCAGGAGTCATCTTCAAGTATCTCAGAATTTCATAAACAGCTTCCATATGCTCCTCTTGTGGATTGCTTGAGAATTGACTTACTACACCAACTGGATATGCAATGTCAGGTCTAGTATTAGTAAGATAAATTAGCTTCCCAACCAAGCGTTGATACCGTTCTTTGTTCACCGAAACACCATTCTTCTTAACTTCCAGATTAGTTTCTGTGAGCATCGGGGTACCTGAGGGACTTGCCCCTAACATACCAGTCTCTTTTAGGAGATCCAACGTGTACTTCCTTTGTGAAACTACAATACCTCTCTTAGATCTTGCTACCTCCATTCCCAAGAAGTATCTCAAGCTACCCAAATCCTTTACCTCAAATTCTCGTGCAAGTGATTGCTTTAAGTTTGATATGCCTTCATGATCATCCCCTGTCACAATTATGTCATCTACATATACAATCAAAACTGTCATTTTACCTCTATCATTTTTAACAAATAAGGTATGATCAGTTTGACATTGCATGAACCCAAGTCTGATTACAAAGCTGGTAAATCTTTCAAACCATGCACGTGGAGATTGTTTCAAGCCATATAGTGACTTATAGAGCCTGCATACAACACTAGGTTCACTTGGTCTCTTCACTCCTTCTGGAATAGCCATGTATACCTCCTCTTTCAAATCACCATTAAGGAACGCATTTTTAACATCAAGTTGATGTAGTGGCCAATCTAAATTTGTGGCAATGGACAGCAATACCTTAATAGTGTTGAGTTTTGCCACTGGTGCAAAAGTTTCCTCATAGTCTATCCCTTGGGTTTGAGTGAAGCCTCGAGCTACTAATCTGGCCTTGTACTTGTTTATACTGCCATCTGGGTTGTATTTTATAGTGAATACCCACTTAGATGTCACAACAGATTTCCCTTCAGGTAGCCTCATAAATTTCCAGGTCTGGTTTTTATCCAGTGCCTTAAGTTCTGCTTCAATTGCCTCTTTCCATCTTGGGTCAGCTGCAGCCTCTTGGTAAGTGGTTGGCAATACCTCACTGTTGATATGAGCAATAAATGATTTATAGGTAGAAGATAAATTTCCATAAGACACAAACCTCTGAATGGGATATTGTGTGCATGTTCGTTTTCCCTTTCGAAGTGCAATAGGCCAGCCCAAATCATCAGAAACTGGATTCAAATCTGATTCTTGGCGTTGCTGTAGAGTGTCAGGGGTTATATTACCTTCTCCTTCCGGTGTTTGCTGCTGTTCAGAATTTTCTGCCATACTATCTTCAGTTGCATTGTTGATTTCTGATTGTTGCTGTGATCCTTGACCAGATTCTTGACCAGAGGGTGATTCAGGTTCATGTCTAGGTGATTCAGGTTCAGGTTCAGGTTCAGGGGTAGTTCGGGTAGTTCTAAGGTCTGGTTCAAGTGTGTTTGGTCTGTTTTCTATGAGCGTTGGTGAGGGTGACACATATGTTTCCAAAAAGGCCAGTTCTTTCCCATAACTCTCCCCCTGAAGTGGACTTTTGGGATAATAGGGTTGGTCCTCAACAAAGGTAACATCCATAGACACAAATGTTTTCTTTAGGTTGGGTGAATAACATCTATAACCCTTTTGCGTAGGTGAGTATCCAAGAAAAAGGCATTTGAAAGATCTGGGTGCGAATTTATCCCCATGATAATTGTGAACATAGGCAACACAACCGAAAACTTTTTGTGGGATTGAGGAAATCAAATGGGTATCTGGATAAGTGTGAGCAAGTGTATGGATTGGTGAATGATAGTTAAGGGTTCTAGATGGTAATCTATTGGCAAGGTAGGTGGCTGTGAGAATTGCATCACCCCAAAAAATAGGTGGTACATTGTAGGTTAGCATCAATGTTCTAGCAATCTCAAGAAGTTGTCTGTTTTTCCTTTCAGCAGTTCCGTTCTGTTGTGGTGTATAGACACAGCTCGTTTGGTGTACAATTCCTTGTTCATTGAGGTAAGTTGTAAACTGAGAACTTAGGTACTCTCGGCCATTATCACTCCTAAGGATTTGGATGGAGGTTTGAAACTGAGTCTTGATCATTTGGTGAAACTGTTTGAAGATGTGAAACAGATCAGATTTTTCTTTCATTAAGTATACCCAAGTTGTGCGTGTGTGATCATCAATAAATGTGACAAACCATCTATTTTGGGTCAGAGTTAGGATTTTGGCAGGACCCCATATGTCACTGTGTATTAGGGAGAATGGTGAGGAGGGTTTATAAATTTGAGGTGGATAAGTTTTTCTGGTATGCTTGGCAATTTGACAAGAATCACAATGAAGAGAAATATCCCTTTTATTCATAATATTTGGAAACAACTTCAACATATAACTGAAACTTGGATGCCCTAATCTGTAATGCAAAAGCATCATTTCTTTATTGGAAATAGAAATACTTGCAGAAAGAGCCATCTTCTTCTCCTTGCTGATCTTGCCATCAAGGTAATATAACCCTTCACACTCCATAGCTTTGCCAATCATCTTCCTTGAGTCCAGTTCCTGGAAAACACAGTGAGAGGAAAACATGTTAACATTGCAATTGCTGTCTTTTGTAGTCTTGGTAACAGATAGCAGGTTACACTTAATACAGGGAGCGTACAAAACATCATACAAGCTTATTTCAGGGGTAACATGTACAGTACCAATCCCAAGAGCTCTACTTCTATTTCCATCTGCTATTTTAATGTTTATTCCACTGCATGGTTTAATTTCACTAAACAAAGACAAATCATCTGTCATATGATCCGTGGCACCTGAATCTACAATCCAAGCATCAGGTTTTTCTATTTTAACCTTCATTGCTTGAACATATTTACCTGTTTGGGCTAAATTACCCATAGAAACTGTTCTTTCAGGTAAGATATCACCTCTGCTGCATTTCTCAATCAGTTTGCGTAGGTTCTCAATTTCATCAACGCTTAAGGCTCCAGGTTCTCTTGTTTCATTCTCTTGTGGAGATACTGAATATCCTTTTGCATCTGACCGTGACTGTCCTCTGCCTCTTGGGGGTTTTCCATGTAGCTTCCAGCAGTTTTCTCGAGTGTGGCCACTCCTATTGCAATGGTCACACCAACCCTTTCCTTGTTTTCCACGTCCGCCTGAACTATTAGCAGTTTTACTCACTAAAGCTGATGATTCAGGATTAGAATTAGAATACACTCCCTGGGTTAGATTCTTTCGACTTTCTTCAAATTTGACCATATTTAGAGCCTCACGTAAGGAGGGCAGAGGTCTGGTACTCATAATTCTGCCACGGACTTCCTCAAATTTAGAGTGCAGACCAAGTAAGAACTCATAGGTTCTTTCTTTGTCCAGCAGCTTCCTATACAACGCACGATCTGTTGAGCACTGCCAGTCTTGTGTGTCGTAGAGGTCTATTTGCTGCCAGATTTTCTGCAGCGTTGAATAATACACAACCACTCGTTGTTCTCCTTGTTGCTTTAAGTCTTTGATCATACCTTTCAGTTGTAGAATAGCTGCAGTATTCTCTAAGGATGAGTATGTTTCCCTTGCTGAATCCCATATTTCCTTTGCTGTTTTTGCCAACAAATACTCTTCGCTAATGTCCAGGTTCATGGAATTTATTAGCCATGACATTACCATGGAATTTTCAGCATACCAAGTCTCGAACTTGGCATCACTTTGTGTTGGTTGAGCAGCATCTCCAGTAAGATACTTTTCCTTCCCTTTTCCCCTTATGAACATCAGAATGCTTTGGGACCATTGTAGATAGTTGTCCCCATTCAGCTTGTGTCCGACAACGGAGAGAGGAAAGGTCTCACTCGCAGGGTTGGGTCGCACACTGTTGTGCTGTTCTATGTTCTGCGACTCAGAATTAGGGTTGTCGCTGCCTCCATCACTGTGGAGTGCCCGATATCGGCCGAATTGAATTTGATTCTGAGTCATTGCTCTGATACCATGTTGATTCAGAATCAATATGAGAGAATCATTCTATATTCACTAGTGCGACTAGCGCACATATATAAGGACTTGAGTACAAACAGTAATCCCAAGAAATCAGGAAAGATAGTGCAATCTGTAATCCCAAGAAATCAGGAAAGATAGTGCAATCTGTAATCCCAAGAAATCAGGAAAAAATAATGCAAATAATAACAAGAGAATAATTACTAAATCTGACTTATTCTAATTAGGTCTAAGCTGGGTTAACTTAAACCTATTGGGCTTAAGTAGATGGCCCAACGTGTCTTCCAACATTTTCTATTTGCAGAATTGCAAGTTAAATAATTTCAAATAATCAAGAGGGATAATTGTGATGCATAATGGAATAGTGGGTATATTGCATGGTGGGTTTACAGAGTAGTTATGAAGAAGGTTAGTAGTGGCTGATGATGGGGTCGTCATAATAATGTTTATTTGCAAATAAAGCCAGTACTTCTAAGACACCAGAACTATACGTTAATATAGATGCAAGGATAACTGAATGATTAGTAATAGGTAATGGGTAATTATTTGAAGATTCATTATACCCCCATTGTCTAGTTAATGGAATAGTAGGTAGTAGTATTTGAAAATTTGCAACTTTTTATTATCCCCATTTTTATTGAAATAAAAAATAAAGCAAGATGATAAATGATGTTTGCCTCATCTATAAAATAATGTGCATATATCTTCAATTTGAAAAAGTGTTTCTTCAAAATAATATTAATTTATTGGAAAGTATTGGAACTGCTTAAATGTTCAATAACAATTTTTCCTAGTTGCATGTTCAGCTTTCAAAATTACAATAAATTGGATAGATGTGGGACTCGTACATTGCCCAGAGCCTATGAGTCATATTGTTCATAACTTATTAATGGGATTTTGTCTGTGTTAATTTTGGTATTTCTTGAAGAATCAAGTTTACAGGATTAACGTAATGGTATAATCTGTTTCTTAAAAATGAAATTTATTGTTTGGCATTTGAATGATTTATGCGGCTATTTGGATTATTGACAGGTATATGAATACGATTGGCAATAAGAAACTTGAACTTTTTGACATGGGAGCTGGATCTAGTGAACCTACAGCTGAAGAAAATGTTCAATTGGCATCAAGTAAGATGTTACTCCTTCATGTCACAGCTTATAACTCATGGTAGTTGTCTTGGTAGATTTTGTTAATGCAATTGTGTCTCTGGTCCCAAACTGCATTCGATTTGACTAAAATTACAGCAGATACTGAAGAGATAATGGCAATATGGTGCTACGTAACTTGGAACTAGTCTCGCTGTACATCTATGTGTTTTGTGTTGTTACTTGTAACCCTCGAGCATTGACATAATTATGACTTCATAGACTAGTATTTGCAGCGCACACTTCAGGCATCAATTTTTGTAGCTTTGCTACTTGGGGTTCTTAATTGAGGCTTCTTTGCTTGTTTATGGCACATATATATGGTTACAATCTTTTTTGTTTGTCCTGTAGCAATGACAAATCAAGAACTTATTGATGCTGGGATGAAGAGAATGGATGAAACTGATCAGGCCATTGAACGATCCAAGCAGGTGAGTCACGTTTTATTAATATGTCTCTGTTGCTAATGTATACATTGGGTCTGAACTCTATTGTATTGTAGGTTGTACATCAAACGGTTGAGGTGGGGACCCAAACTGCTACTACGTTGAAAGGCCAAGTAAGTTTGATTTGCACAACATACTTTGAAAAGGAGTCCATATGATGGGTTGGTTAGCTTCTGGGTTGGTTACAAGTCTGACCTCATAATACCCACCCCCTCCAAAAATTATTGCAGACTGATCAGATGGGCCGCATTGTTAATGATCTGGATTCAATTCAGTTCTCTATTAAGAAAGCCTCCCAGCTTGTGAAAGAAATTGGCAGACAGGTTGCTTCATTCCATTGCCTCCAAGCAATATATGTTATATAAAGATTCATTTATACTGGTTTCATGATATTTACATGTTTTTCATTCTGTTTACCAGGTGGCTACAGATAAGTGCATCATGCTTTTTTTGTTCCTCATCGTCTGTGGTGTAATAGCCATTATCGTTGTGAAGGTATCTTTCTTTAATTTATTTTAAGAAATCAGTCTAAAGTTCTCTCTTTCTCAAGTAGTCTACCATTAACCAGAAGATATCTCTCAAATAATTTATTATTAGGTGAAAGCAGGGTAAGATACTTTAAAATTCTGTTTGAAAAAGGTGTATTATTAATGAAATTTTTTAGAGATAAAAATTCACTTGTACTTCTTGATACATATGTGAACTCTTGTTTTGGTCCTCCACAAATCATTTCTTTTAATATAGTCTCCCAAAATGACTGCATTGTTATTCATCTTTCCCATTTCCATCCAAAGTGCCATGCCAAACAAAACAGTATGTTGAATTCTGTATGAAGACGGGAAAGAAAGGCAACTTAGGCTTTGACAATTGAGATGCTAAATTGAGAGAGTTAATCTGTGACTACCTATCTTGTGAGGTTCCACAACGTGTTTCATCAAATTTTCATCAATAAGTGATCTGTTCAATTAATTACGAATTGAAACTCCTGATACACGTTTGTTCATGTTGCCTTCCCTTGGATGTTCAATTATGGGTATGTTTTAAACTGGCCTGCTCTTTTTCAGATTGTGAATCCCAACAACAAGAACATCAGGGATATCCCTGGATTGGCGCCACCGGTTCCCTCTAGGAGGCTTTTGTACGCAAGGAGCGGACAACATATTGATTAATTTCTATTTTGAAGGAGCTTTCTCTGTCCTACCATGCTGACTCCTATTCTCAGTTTATTGGAAGTCTGAGGATTGCTCTTTGGGGGGATTAGCTGTATCATTTGATTTTTTTTTCCCTTGCCTGAGTTGTTCTTATCCTGTTTGTGATTTATTTGTAAATCACCCGAGAGCCCTTTTTGCTTTTGATTGTCCATGCTTCTTCGCGTAACACGTCAAAATGTTTCAGCGCTAGACAGAAAGTTCCTTGGTATACATGTCCGTTTCAAAAGATGTATGGTTTTACGCCACCTCCCCCCTTCCTTTTCTTTTCCCCTTTGTTGATATCTGTAATTTATGGCTGTACTCGAATGTGTCTACTGGATCAGTTTTGCACATAAATTACATGCGTTTTCAATGTCTCCTCACTTGTCCTGTATTATATGTATTGAGCTTTTCGTGAGCACAAGCATGGTTGCGGGTTTAACGTTCCGTCTAAGGAGTTTATCCAGGGGCAAGAACATTAGTTAGCTGATTGTATTGTAGATTATATTGTGAAACCTAGATAAATTTGTAGCTAGGGTAAGTACATGAATGATGATTGGGTGAGCTGCACGCTGCATTCTTTTGGCCATTGAGTCGCTTCCATCCAATACTTATAAATTTCGGCCATGCAGCATTTTCCATTTTAATGCAAACCATACGGTATTCATATTGAGGACCTTAGCATGTTAATCCCCAGGGCTTCGCTGATGAGGAAACCAATTTAAAAATATTGCAGGCTTTGATTTTTTTTTTTTAACAAATTTCAATTAAGTAAAAAAGTATTTTAGAACTTTTAAGAAAATGCTTTTAATAGTGTTAAAAACTGAATTAAATTGCAGGTTTTAAAAATAAAGGTTTGTGTAATTGAAAAGGAGGTTGATGTATTTTATTTTTATTAAAAATAACGTAGTTTAATTTTGGCCATATAGGGGCTTAGCCTATTGATTGATGCAATTGGAAGAAAGTCATTATATTTAAACTAAACATTTCTTCTTCATTTAATTTGAAGGTTATAATAGCAAGTGCTTGTACAAGCTGTCAAGAGTAAAGCAGGAAGCAACACATCTATATTGGTGCAAAACACAGCCTTCCAGATTAAGAAAGGCGAATACACTGAAAAAAAGAGTATCAATTAGAGAGAAGAAACAAATGAATATAACTTGGTTCTCCAAGAGAGTCAGTTATAAGCAATCATAAACGGTTCAAAAACTTGAACCAAGCATTAATAATGATGCATCCAGCACAGGAAAGTAGCTAGTAATTACAATGAACAAGCATCTGCTTCCCATTATAAAACCTAACTTTTTCTAAAAAAAGAATGAGGAAATTTTGGGGGGGGGGGGGGGGGTTGCATTTTGACTCAGCCTCCTCGTTTTCCTTTGCTCTTTTCTTTGCTCTTTTTCAACTCAAAATGAATAACTGTATTTGGGTTTTTTCATTTTCCTAGGCTGTTTAACTGCGAGCGTCCAATATGAGATAACCTAGATGATTGAATAAGGGGTGCTTCTTCATCAACATTCATGTCAGATGCAGAACCAATACCTCCACTGCTTCCTCCATTGTCCCCATTGTCATTTGGCACATATATGTCAGATGACTTCTTCTCAAATTTCCAATCCTGCATCAGTCATTTTCTAAGCTTGTCGGTCCAAATATTAGGAATTTTTAAATATAAAATAATACCACTTGCCAAATGAGAGTCAATAGACGTTTTGGTCCATGAAGAACATGAACAATTTCCTTTTCCAGGGTGTTATGTCTTCAATAAACTAGTTAAGAGAAGTAGTCACATAGCCTAACCAAGAGCTGACAAAGCTGTTAGATGCTCTATTGTGATTGAAAAGGGGGAAAATAAATTTAAAAAAAAAAAAAAAACACTGCTTTTGTTGGGAACACACCATGTTGGTACTTGTGTCAATCTACTTGAGTGTTTAAAGGCTAGGTATGTCAGCTCTTGGTCAGGCCATATTAAAGACACATCATTATGAAGATGACTTTATTAAAGACATGTCCCACTGTAGAAGACTGACACGAGAAGGTCAAAATATGCAGACTGAAACAAGAAAAGGCGTATCTATCAAGGACCAAAACATCAATTTACTCAAAAATTTAAGATTATCCTGCATGGCATTTGTCAACACTTGATTTCCAACTTACGCTATAACGCATAACATCACGTTAATTCAACGATACATGTTAGATCTGATAGAATTTCCTAACTTTAAAACATGCTGTTAAGGCGCGGGGAAAAGGAACAAGCTGGGTATAGAGCTGGCAAAACATGTTTAACAAGGCCATAAAAGCCCTGACGAAGCATTGCATAAGTGGACACAGGACACTGACCTTTGTGACTCGATCTGGAAGACTTTCAGAAACTGACTGAGAGGCGCGGACATCCTTAACCTTAATGTAATTGTACATGACCACGCCACATAATGCTGCAGTAAAAAATATATATGTAAGGGGGGAGTATGGTCAAAACTCAGAAGATATTGTTTCAAACAAAACTTACCAATTGCATAGCCAATTATATTCAGCCCAGTTATTGTAGATTCTGGAAATATAACTGTTGAAAGGGCTATTAGTATCCAGTCTTTCAGCACACCGGCAACCCGAATGGTAACTGCTCCTGTTCGCCCAATTACTAAGAAAATGGAAAAATTCAAGGCCAGAGCGCATAGAGCATTGGAAAAGAAGATCCAGAAATTGAACTGAATCTGTGAAACTTCCATTGCAGGCTTCTCCAGCAAATACCAAGGCACAAAGAGAAACACAAAGCTGCATGTCAAAGAATGAAGTTAGCATCTCATCTAGCAAGTGCCATGTATAAGCACAAATTAAGAATCTAATGTTTTTAAATGGATAATGGAATATTCACCCAACAAAACTTATGCAATCCATCAGGTTGCGAATGTAGACTTGACATCAGATAAAAATTTCATAACCAAAAGAAGCCATTAGTATAAGCACATCTACGCGGTACTCTCACATTTGAATCAAGTGCATCTACTTCAATCACACATCAGGATTAATACATAAAGTATGTATAAACAAATGGAGTGATATGCATGGGAATGAATAGTTATTGGTTATTCCCTTAAGTCAAGAAGAACATGATTCATAAATCAATTGGATGGTTATCAATAATAATATTCAGATCAGGTTCAATAAATATAATGGACGGTGTCAAACTCGAACATCTCACATAAGTCCAGTTGAAATCATAGCGGGCTATACCTGCATGGAGCTATGTAGTATAAGCTTGTGATAGGATTTAACGTCAAGCCTTTCTTCTGTAGAAGGACTTGTGTTAGGACCAGCCTTAATGCTTCTGCAAAGATGCCTGTGACCTGGTAAAGTGTACCAATTATATTGAAGTGGATTTCCCCATAGGAGGAAATGACAACTCCAACACTGACCAGCACCATGTTCAAGAACACATCACACCTTGCTTTGTCAGTGCCACACAAAACAGCCACAACGAATGTTGCCACAGGCACTGAAACAGAAAACTTAAGAATTAGGTGAATGTAGCTGAGGCAGTAAGAGAAACATGCCATGTTCAATATAACATACTTAGAGCTTTGAGCATCTGGATGAAGGCCACAGAAATGTGCAAGTAAGCAGTGTTACCAAACCTGCAGCAACCACAAAAATATAGCTGCCATAATTATATCTTCAAAATTAATATTAAAAGAGGTAGGAACATGAAAACCGAGTGCAAATAAAAAAAGGGGATCAATTCAAAATAATTTTTCAATAATATACATAAACAATCAAGGCTTCTGCGAACAATCTTACTGTGGACAATTGGTAGTGACGCAAAGTAAATTCTAGATCATGCGTAATCAGATTCTGGAAGAGCTAAAGGAAAGGATTTGAAGCAACCAACCAATAACCTATTTTGAGGATCCTGACGATAACATTGCATTGATTAGTCCACACTCGAAGAAAGATTCTAAGGAGCCACAAGTTTATTTCAAAGCACCATATTCATTTCACATTAGGAATTACAGGTTGCCTACTTCTGCAAATTTATGGGCATTGTGATGATACCAATCTTACCAATATAGTAGCCAACGTATAGGTGATCAATTACAGCCTCATAAACGCAGGCCACCAAGTAGTTAGTACTGAAATCATCTTAGATAGGTTTACTTGAGCATACTTCTAGCGGTGAAGCTCATGCCAACTCATCCTTTAGCAAAGTTTTCCTAAGTGCATACAAATTAAATGATCTGTACTCTACTAAAGAACATTTTGCTTTGTATATTATAAATTCACTATTAACAGTTTTGGGACCAAACTAAATCTCACCTGAACAAGTTTCTAACCAATTTCAACACTCAACGAAATAGAAACATCAACATCAGGACGCAAATACATTATTGGCATGCTCTATCAACGAATCTGAGCATAACACGTATAATGAAGGCATAAAAGTTCAATCTGCTAAAGCCACAGTGCTTACCAAAGGCTTGAGGCAAAGAAGGCACTAATTGGTACCACACTTGTTGCATATCTGCCACAGAAAGAAATTTTTTTCGGAAATCAGTAAGCAGTTAAACAAGAGAAGGAAAGCATGAGACGGCTTCCAAACAATGGCAAAAGAACACTTCAAACTCACATTTCAAATGTCATTTTCACCGGGGACACAACCTGCATTCATGAACATGTCTATGTCACTCTAGGAACAAGATAAATAATCAGCCAGTAAATTTATCAAGCATGCGTGGTTGGTCACAGAAGTTCACACACTGACAGTGATGGATACGCATAGCATACGGAACATTGACGACAAGGCATAGCAGTGTGCCCAACAAAAGTAGAACATTTGCATGATGAATTCAAGAAAAACTTCCCAACAAGGAGTTCGAAGATAAAAGTGAAGGCACAAAAAGGCTCATAAGAACACAAAAATCAATGACATTATCTCTATATCATGGGTTTGTTTGTCCTTGGTTACTATAAGTTGGAATGCACTTACGGAAAGAATCCAACAGCTGTACCAACTTCAGCAAAAGAAGTGTTTCTTGTATCAGCTATCCATTATTTAATTTGATTGTGTTCGTGGCGAGATAATGGACACTTGGATGGTAATCTAGTGGGTTAATGACCACAACTAAACTATGGTAAGATCTTGCAAATGGATGCTAATATTTCTGAGCATATACTAAATTCCCAACTCTAATTGTACATATTCACAACGAACTGGGTATTACACTTGACCGCCCAAAATCAAATCTCCATGTTTGCCATCCCAGAATATCAAGAGCACGATTTGATACCTACTACTACAGTAAACTATCTTCAATTACCCTTATCTATTACAAAAAAGCAGAATGAAGTAGAGACGGTATTTTCGATTTCCTGCAACTCTTGCATGCACTTAGCGATTTAGAAAGCAGCTGTAAGTTGACATTAGCAAGGCTTAAACTCCCTAAAATTACTCCCATCAGGTTGGTAAAGGTGGTGCAATCAATCTCGAGTAGCATATTTAACAGACAACTCAAAAACTTCTTCACCAAAATGTACCTAACCTAATTGAATATAAGAGACCATGAAAATGACAGGACAGAAGTGATGTGACTGATTGGTTGCAGTATTTAAATTAAGCCAGATGACAGCCACTGATAACCATCAGACGCCAATACAATTAACAGAAATGGATTCGATCTAATCACCAATACAGTTCATGACCTGCCATCTAGGCAAGATAGATAGATATGTATACGCATGTCACCAGTCCAATGCATTAGGGACATGACATAGAAGAAGCAAACATTGAAGTGAACAAGTCCAAAGTATAAATGAATGACATACCTTGAAGACCCGGACAAGAAAAAATGCCACGAGCCCAGAAAACCCCATATGAATCATGGTGAGTGTTATGGGAAACGGAAAATTGAAGTATTTAGGAGAGAGGACCCACTGCAAAAAGAAAAACAAAATCCTTCATGCTTCTACACAAACGTAGGAAAAGAAACCCAGTAAGAGACAAAAGATGCACGGGAATTCCACCTTGTTGTACAGTATGACTCCAGAGGAAAGCAATATGTAGATGAGAAGGTAAAGATAAGTGAGGAAAAGCGTTTTATTCATCATTTTGCCTTGTTTTGGGTTTCAAAGAATGAGCCCCGAAATACCCCCAGAAAAATATACACTTCAGCGGGTCTACAACATCTGACACTTAAGTATACAATACAAAATCGGATATGCTATCCTCCAAGATAAGAAGCTCGATGAGGTTCCCCCTAAAACCACCCAGAAAGATTCACCTCCTGGAGCAGCAAAGTCTACACCTTTGCAATTGAATTAAAGATTTAGACATTTCCAGAAACAGCAACACCTGTTACAAGCGAAAATCGGAATCAGAACATACTAAAATTGATTTGGCAACAAATCGAGAAAGAAGAACGAAAAACCCAAGAAGCCAGATTCAAAGATGAGTGGCCAAAGAAACGGGACAATACCCAGGACAATGCAGGGTCTGATCGGATCTAGGAAAAAGAGCAATAGTGACGAGATCCACAAGAAGTAAGGTGGGAATCCGGAAAATGAAGGGCTTCAGGAAAAAGTCGAAGAGATCCCAAGAAAGGAGGGAGTGGGTGAGAATGAAGCAGAGTTCGTATTAATTCATAAATGGGTGTGTCTGAACACTGTGCAGGAGGAAGAGGAAGGTTACAAGTTTTGGAAGAAGCGATTAATGATAGCTTCTTCGGAACACGTGCATCTATAACTGGGAGGCAGCAGCGTAACGCCGATGAAAGAGAGAAATCTCAAAATCTCCTCCTTCCTCCTTTTCGTTTTTCTTTTTTTTTTTTGGTTGAAATTTTTTTCCACTTTTTTGTAATTGAACACAGTAAGAGTGAATGTCACCACTCATGGGGAAGAAAGAAGAATCTTTTCTATGTTTTCATTTTCAATTTCTATTTTATCCTCATTTTTTGTTTATTGTTGAGTTTTCCATGCTCTTCCTTTCACCTTGGGCTTCAATTTTGTTAAATTTTCATTCAACAGGCCGAAACGGTTGTGCCAAAATTATTAGTCATTTGATTGTGTTTTGTGATTTGGTCTTCGTAAGTTAGATAAAATAAAACTGTAATTCTTTATTTATGCGTGCAAGTTATTTTGATTGGGGAACTAAAACAATTAAACTAATGAACTTGCACAGTCAATTGCATACTCTGTGACCACCTGAATAGCTTGCAAAATTTAGACTCCCAAGCTGATCAACATATACCCTTTTCATTTTTATTATAATAAGCCATGAACTAATTCACGTATACTAATAAAACTAGTGAAAAGTTTTAAATTTATCGTAAAATTTGAGTGATTTTTAACATTATTCTCATTAATTACACTGAATATCAATGCCATATTAATTTTTATTATCTCATTACTCTTATTAAATATGAGCATATATGGAAAAAATATTTGATACTTATTAAAATTAGTAAAAAGTCTTATAAAAATGACTAAGAATTTTTCCTAGAATGGCTCCTATATAATAAGGACCAGGGGAGTATCGTCTTCATCTTATTTATAAGATATTTTCCACATAAGTTATCAAAATTAATTTTTTTAAAAAAAACTTAGTAACTCTGTTTATAAATTTAATAAGCTCCTAATTTTATTCCCACTGAATTTAATAAGCTTCTAGTTTTATCCCTACTGAATTTAATAAGTTTCTTATACTACTTCCGGTGAAGATAGTATAAGAAAGCATTTCCATTAGTAACAATGTAATTAGTGAAAGAATCGAGAATAGGCATGAAGTACAGATGTGAGACAGTCTCACGTTCAAACCTTGCTTGTTAGAGGAGAAAACGTAAGCAGCAGGGTTAATCAACTTAGAATAAAGTTTGAAACTAAGTCCCCAAAGAATAATTTAACAAAAGAGATTCCAAATTGGACCACTTTCTGTCTTATTTTTATTTGTGCGTTTTTTTGTGTGGAAAAAATGGCATAACATACAAATAGTCATTAAATTGGCATGTTTGGAGTTTTGCGTTGGGGGGGGGGGGGAGAGAGAGAGAAATAATTAGCTCAGAAGAATAAATGTGGCATGTGGAAGTGAATAATATTCAGAGTTATGTATCATACATCGTTGTTTCCTGTGACATTACAGGGCTTATCCAAATTAAGGATCATGCCAGTTTATAATTAATAAGCATCACTTAATTGGGGAAATATTTAAATCGCCGCCAATATTAATTGTCAATTGATATGGATATCGTGAAACACATAAATAAAATCTGATTAAAAAAAAAAACAAGAAGAAGAAAGGGAAACGGATGAATTAAAAAATTAACAAAAGAAGTAACTTTCCACGTCTCCCCAGGCACATCACGCTGGTCTAGTGATCTTACCCAATAAAGTTGTTCCCATTTATTACATAATCATCTCTTCTCTGATATCTCTCCCACGCGGCCACGCCCACACACGTCCCATGATAACTTAGGCTCTGTTTGGCTCAATAAAAAGAAAGAGAGTGAAAAGATTTTAATGGAGAAAAAAGAAAAAGAGGAGAATAGAAGGATTTTAATATTATCTTATTTAGAGTTATAATAAAGGAGGGGAGGGGAGGAGTTTTAATATTACCTTATTTTATTTAAAATACGGGCATAATGGTCATCACATGACAAAATATAAGCATAATGATCATAATATGACAAAATATTGTCATTTCCTTCCAAATCCTCTTAATTTTGGAAGGGATGTGAGGAGAGGAGGAGAGGAGAGGAGGAGAGAGAAAATTTTTAAAATTCTGCCCCTTCCTAAAATTTGTGTGTTGCTAAATAAGAAGAAATGATTAAATTCTTCCCTTTCGCTCCCTTCTCCTCCAAATCGCTTGTACCAAACACACCCTTAAATGATTTTTTTAAAAAAAAAATACTGAATTATCTTTTTAAAAGTGATTTAAATACCTCTGATAAGTTAACATAGCCCGAGATTACTAGATGTAAAATGCGCGGTATTAATATTATATTTTAGGTTTATAATCTATGCGTGTTTCTTTTGTCATAACCAAAAGAAAAAAGTTTAAATTTCAAGGCTAAAAATTAACTATAAAATAAACCCAAAATAATTAACCTTCACGGATTCACCTTAAGAATCCACGAGTTTAATTATATTTTTTATTTTTAAAAATAGTATTTATTTTTTTTTTTTTGATAAGTTTATTATTATTATTATAACTGTTACTGAATATGGGCTCGTGGATTTAAGTTTGCGCTCAACAGTTTAGGACATTTCGGGCCTTTATCAGTAATTGGGCTCACTGGAAAGGCCCACCCTGACGGCCCAACAACTTTATTTCGTTCGAGTCACTGTTTATGCTCGGCCGAGTCTCTTCTTTTTTTTTTTTGCAACCAATTTCCGACAAAAAGAAAATTAGAAAACCCACTCGCCATATTAATTAGATTTTTTCCCCATAACAATTAGATGAATCTCACCACAAAGTTTTACTTACACGTTTGTCTGGGAACAGTGAGAGAAATAAGAAAAAATAAAAACAAAAGTCAGAATGAGAATATCAGAAAAATACTGTACATATAACATGGGAATGTGCGACAACAAAAATAAAATATTTTAGGAAAAATGACAATAAAATACCACTTGAATTCCAAAAAGACAAATAAGGGACCTGAATAAGCAAAATGACAAAGAAGGCATCAGGTACCAATATGGGATTTTGATTTTGAATTTTACAAAACACATAGTGGGATTTACAACTTTCATAGTGAGAGTTACTACTTCGTCAATGGGTTTTACAACCTGTTTTGAAGGGCCGAGCAAGTTTTGCCTAATTTTACAAACACATAGTGGGATTTACAACTTTCATAATGAGAATTATTACTTGGTCAATGGCTTTTGCAACCTGTTTTGAGGGGTTAGGCAACTTTTCCGTAAAAAACAATACAATTCCACGCTGAATTTTACAAAACACATAGTGGGATTTACAACTTTCATAGTGAGAGTTACTACTTTGTCAATGGGTTTTGCAACATGTTTTGACATCAAAAATCAAAATTCCAGATTAGTACCCAGTGCCCTATTTGTCATTTTGCTTATTCAGGTCCCTTATTTGTCTTTTTGGAATTTAAGTGGTATTTTATTGTCATTTTTCTAATATTTTATTGATTTTCGTCAATTGGACACTAAGGAGGAGATTGTGCAAGTTTGATTACAGGAAAAATCCCACAAAATTAACTTCCAAATTATTAAATCCTAAATTAAGTTTGGTAACAATTTTTAATAGATTTTAATAACACTAGACTTGTAAATCACCGTGTGTTTATTAATTCGGACTTAATTCTCAGAATATTCTGGCCATTGAAGAATGTACAGATGCAAGTTTGTTTATTCATATTTCAGTTATGGCTGCGTGATTTATTCTACTAAATTATTGAAAAAAAACATTGATAAATGAAAATAAGAGCGATTTAATAAAATAGACGACATAATCTCATGAAAAAGGTATACATGTATTGCTTAAATTATTAATTTTAATTGTAAAAATAATGTTCGAAGAAATGGAAGAACAGATTTCATGGATAACGACATATGAATAATGGAGCTTGTATATATTGATGATGATATTATTCATTTATCAAACAATTAAGAACAAAAGAATATATATTGCTGAACACCCAGCTAACTGGAAATCTGCATAGGCTGAGATATGTAGGTACATATAGTCACCAAAATATAGTTTTGAATTAATTGCAAGGGTTTTTAATTAATTTGACAATTAAAAGTGTTTAATCTTGTTTCCAACTGGGACATCTGCCATATAATTAAGGAGAGAGAACCCACCGACACGTTTCGCGTACAACATGTTCTATGACTGGCAGAAAAACAATATGAAACATGATGTTCTTATAGGGCCATTATTAATTTACAGCCACTTTAAAACAAACTAATTACGTTGGTCTAATAATGTAAGGCCCGGCTAAATACCTTTGGTTCTCAGATTTAAGTTCTAAAGAAGACGCCTTCATAAGAAGGGGAAGTCACAAACGTTAAATCGGATTAGCCGGTTGCTTAGATACCTAATAACAAGATTCAAGAAAGCGTGGGATATCAGATGATAATATGAAAAAAAAAAAAAAAAAGCAACACGAACAAGATTCAAAGGGGAAAAAAACAAAATACATTATAATAATGAGTTTTTTTAAAAAAAAAATTTATAATAATGAATTGCCAATGATAATAAGGCCGCGTTGAGGGAGGCCATTATGTGGTCAACGTCTTGATTAACAAATGCACGCTTTCCTTGACAAGCATTAAAAATTATAACACACAAATCATCCCCTGAATTTTTTTTTTTAAGATGACAAATTTCTTTTATCAAAGCCTAGTTCACTTACAATTCATCTACAGGGATGTTCATACTTCTATTCTTCCTGAGATAAAATGTACTACTTTTTTTAAAATGTTTTTCATATTCAGAAAGTATTAATATTATGAATTTCAGATACCATCCATCAATTAATTTTTCAATTCGGTACTTTTCCCAAACTTTTTAATATTAAAAAGGAGGATGATGAATAATAAATTTAGGGTGTAGAAAAATATAAGAGGTAGAGTAATAAGGGAGGGAACATAAGAACACATGTTGAAATTTTAAAAAAATAAAAATAAATGAAAAGAACCTTATAACCTCAACAGACAAAGCAATCTCAACAACTGCCAACACCAGATCCATAAGCAACAGCTCCTTCAAACCAAATCAATATGTGTGCCTTCCCCTTTCCCCTTTTTCTATTCTAATCATTGCAACTTTGTCAATCTTTATTAAATTATTTTTTAATATTAATATACTTTCATAAATGTACACGCATTTTTTACCAGGAAAATATGACTCATGGTCCCTAATTTTTCATTAATTATTTATTCAGGTTCAGACTTTGACTCAAAATAATTCAATTATTGTAATCATTAGTTGTTTCGAGTTAAAATTACAAAAACAGATGAGTTTAAGGCATAATTTTTTAATTTATAAAATTAGTGAATTTTTATGTTGTTTTGTTTTATACTAAAAACTAATCACGAGTCCGTAATAGTTCATACCAATATAAAATATAAATAAATAAATAAAATATACATTGATGAGCCATCCATTTTAATACTAGTTTGATATAAATACTTAGTTTTTAACAAGGACCAGGAAAGACTGGGGAACACAGGGGTGATGATATGCCACCGGCCGGAAAATGTCAGCCTAAAAAGCTTGTTATTAAAATAAAGGATGTGATTAAACTTCCTGAATTACGCGTTTAATAATTGAAAACATATAATTCCAAGCATATCTATGTTGAATTTGTATGTCATCTAATTAATTAATTAATTGATTAATTATTTTATTGATTGTGCTTTTTGTCATGACTTAACGTCCTTTTGATTTTATTTTGTTGGGTGATTTAGCGGTTGTTTGCTTCTCTCCCTATTTCCCCCCTTTCAAAACTAAAGATTAATTACATAAATGTATCTCTTTTCTTCTCCTAGAAAAAAAAAAATGGTTTACCTAATTACTAATCACTATTAATTTTATGCGTAGATACTTATGTCCATTATTAGTCCTCATAGTTTGATTTTGATTCTTACAATTTCAAATAGTTGATCCTGCTTTCTATGATTTCATAATTTTTTTTGTTTGAGTTTATGTATTGTTCTTATAAAGTTTTGATTTTTGTTCTTGTAGTTAACTTCAGATTAAATTCTTATGAAACTATAATAATTAAAACTAACCATTTGAAACAGTAGGGAGTCGGGGATTAAAACCAAAATTAAATTGAACATCAACAACCCTATTATTTTTTTTTTTGGGTTGTGCGATGCAAACGTGGACCTAGAGGGAATGCACATAATCTGATTATACTACTTCTAATTTTTAATATAAAACTAAGTTGATTAATTTAAAAAAAATTAAAAAATTACTTGATTATAACATATATTATATGATTTTTCTGAAATATTTATGTGTATTATAAAATTATATATTTATTTATAAGTAAGATAAATTAGTTTAAAAAATTATAAATATAATATTTTAAAATAATTTATTTAATGTTTTTAAATTAGTCAATTAACAAGGAGAAAGAACTTCAATTTTTCCCCCGACTCAGTTGACGACTTAACGTAAAGCTAATTCTCTGTATTTAATAAATTTATGTCCCATCAATAGCTTATGAGTAACACATCCGACTTCCTTCCATATTTTCGTAATTTTTTACGGTTAAAATACGTTACGTGCATTTCCCCCCAGATTCAACATGAATCATATTGTCTGTGAATTTTTGAACAATATAATTCCTTTTTTTTTTTCATCATATAGTTTCAATTTCTTTTTTAAGCAGTGTTTCAATTTTCTATAAATATATTATTTTCTCTTGATTGAACGTTCGAGCGTGCATATATTTTAATTTTCCATCCGTCATTCATAAATATAGTTTTCATATTAAAATTCCATCTTATTTTTATTTATACAATTTTGTAACGACTTATTTAGTAGGTTTGGGTGAAAAAAATTACACCAAATCGAGGTCCTATTTTATGAACCCAATCCATCATTTTTTTTTTTTAATAACTCAGAGTATTTTTAAGCTATTTTAAGTTGCAGATTAATTTTTGTCGAGCCGGAAACGATTAAATTCAAAGCCATTCTAATAAGTATGCTTTTTAAGACTCAAATTTTATATTTTCTTTTTTATAAAAATAAGACAGTTTATCATCTCAACCAACAATATATTAATATGATCCGTTGCTTCTAAACAGATTAGCCCATCAAAATTAAAAAAAAAAAAGAATAAACTTGTAATAAAACCACGCAGAAAGACCAGGTCTCATATCACGTGACCTTTTATTTCAAACCCACTGATCACGTGGAAGCCCCTGACTAATTTGCGTATTTTGCTCTAGCCTGCCGTTTTGGCCTCAAGAAACAGCTGTACCGATATGGAATGTTTATCTTCTGAGAAGTTAACTATCTTGACCACCACATTTGTTATAAGATGTTTGCTTTTAATCGATTTAGAATTTTAATTTCAAGCTCAGAAATACAATCCCGTACCATCATTCCCTTATTACTGCATCTGCATCCATAGGATTTGGTCCATTTTGAACTAGATTTTATGTAAATGTAACAAGGATTAAACATAGCCTTCAATTATTATTATTTTTATTATATGATTATCTAATTGGATTATATGAGCATTATGGATCTAATGAAAAATATTTTCCCTTAAAATGTTTTTTTCTATTTACACGAACTCGAAAGTTTATATTTAAATTGTCAAAACCTTTTGTACTAAGATATCGCTTGTTATTAAAATTATGGGCTCTTACAATTTGATCGAATTTTGATTTTAATTTTCATGGTTTCAAATCATGATTTTCGATCCTTATAGTTTTATAAAAACTTGTTTGAATTTAACAGTATATTGAGTATAGAGATTAAAATAAAAACTTATTAAAAACACAAAAACAAAGATCAAAATTCATTAAAATTTTGATTAAGGGTATTAACTTAGGCTAATTCTTTATGAAATTATAGGGATAAAAAATTATAATTTAAAATTATGGTCAACATTAAATTTGGATTAAACTGTACTAACCTTGAAATTATTATCAATATTATCGTCCTCGTCGAAATTAGGAGGCTTTGAACATTTCTCCTCATCTCGAAGCCCCAAACAATAAAAGATGCCTTGCCCACTTGCCATTGACAATGCTATACCTAAGTCATTATTAATGATTACATTAGTAAACTAAACTGTACTATACTGGTTAACCCAACTTAAAATGAACGTGGTTTTCTTTAGTTAATCTCTCAAATTTTTTTCCTCTTACACCGTCATTAACTTTAGCATTTATTCCAGATTTCACACATCACCTGTCTCAGGTAATAATGATTAATGACCACAATTTACTTTTTCTTAATGAGTAACGTTGATGGTTAACTTGCTTAATTTGTGAAATTCAGATAATCACATCATTAGAGAAAGGCTTTTTTCAAATGTCAAGGGTGACTCAGGCCTCTTCATTATCTGTCACCTCCTGGTTCAGTATGAACAACACGTATAATAAAAACAATAAAATACAGGTAAAGAGCGAGTAGGCGCGGAAACAGAACAACCTTTTTTGGGGCTAGATGAGAGAGAGAACAAATTTGAAGAAACGGCGCAGGAAAAAAGCTTTCGTTTTTATGCGTCTCTTTTACTGTATGTAATGTGAAGAAGAACCATGTCGCTTCTCGTCACCTACTCTTGATAATTCCATCTCTTCTTCCTCTTAAAAGCCTCACCATTGCTTCTTCGTCTTCCTTGAATTTCATGTGACCCTTGTTTACTTCCCTCCAGCTTCACAACAGGGTCCGTCTCCCCATTTCTGATTCAATTCGAGGGCCCATTCGTTGTTTTTGAGAAAACCCAGAAAGGTTTATTGCACTGGAAGGAAGAATATGACAATGGGGTTGAGCCGGGCATGCGCTAATGGCTTCACCTCGCAGAGGACTTTTGGGGCTTAAGAGATCTAGTAACTGCGCTGCTTCAGAAAGTTTGTGAGTGTATTGCAGGTATTGATTTGAAATTTCTTAGTAAAGGTTCTCTTTGTAATGATTGTTTCATTGATCTCGTCACACTCGATGGGAAATCCTAGGGGGATGAAACAAAGTCCAATTGAGCAAACCGATTTTCCTGCACTGTCCCCCCTCCCCCATTTGCAAAGTGAATGAAGTTTCCAGGCTTGCATTCTTGGTTTTCAAATGTTGTCGAGGGCTAGCTTTCTTGCCACTGTGCGCTGTTGGGCATGTGCGATTTCAGTCTTTTAGAATAATTGAAATCAATTGTTGAAGTTTTTCTTGCGCGGTCTGGTTCATAATTCATATGTGCTGGATTGGTCTGGGATTTGAAAAACATGGTCACGCGTCTATTCTTTTTCACTCTTCTTTGGGGAAAAGTACTTGACGATTTAGCTTCTTTATGAAATTCTGGATTATTTACTCTGTAAGTTTCGTTCAGGAAAAAAAGAAGAAGCTTCAGAGGGTCAGAAATTTGGCACAAGAGTTTCGTACTGAAACCATAGTCTTGTCTTACAAATGCGAAATTTTGCTACTTGATTTGCTGCATGCATTAAAGTGCCTTCTCATATTTTGACATCGACTTCTGCAGACATTTGGCATCAGCAAAATGGCATCTGGTTTGAATTCGGGGTTATCCAAGAAAACTTCTGTTTTTGGTCTACAAGCGTGGGAATTGATGGCAATGGCTGTTGGGTTGTTCATTATAATCATTCTTGTGGTTCTATCAATATGTCTTACAAAGCGAAAGAAATCCAGAAAAATCAACAGCAGCATGCTCCCCTTTAGCCATATGTCATCAGTTTCAGAAGAGATCAAAGAGATTAGAGTTGATCAAGTTTCGGCAAATAATCATCTGCAGGATGGTTCCTTCACGAGTTTGAATGACAGGTTTAGTGACCAGGAGTCTGCAAAGGCTTTAATCCAAGTGAAGAATGGGGATAATCTCAATAATAGTCAGTCAGGCTCATTTAATCATTTAGAGAAAGATGGTGTTGGCTCTCAATCAGGCGACGACAGTGGCTCTAAGACCAATTCTTCATACAGCCCCTTGTCTGGTTTGCCTGAATTCTCTCAACTAGGCTGGGGTCACTGGTTCACATTAAGGGACCTAGAACTCGCAACAAACAGGTTTTCAAGGGACAATGTAATTGGGGAAGGTGGTTATGGAGTTGTTTATCGAGGTCAACTAGTCAACGGGAATCCTGTGGCTGTTAAGAAGATTTTCAATAATGTGTAAGTAGACGGGAGTTTGTTTAGCTTTTGCAGTCTTTTCATTTTAAATTTTGATGTCTGCATACTCAACAAATTTCTCTGACAAGTGTTATGTGAATCTTGCAGAGGACAGGCGGAAAAGGAATTCAGGGTGGAAGTTGAGGCTATTGGTCATGTGCGGCATAAGAACTTGGTCCGACTTCTTGGATACTGCGTTGAAGGCACTCACAGGTAGAGTGTGTATATCTTGAAACCAAGACAGATAGATTACCACTGACGGCATTTTTTGTATCTGCAATTCTGTATTCTTTATGCGGCTGTTTTGCCTCTGATTTCATCTTCATTTGAGTTCTATTTGATTAACACAATCCTGTAGGCTTATGATAAGATTAATATTTATTAATCCCAATTTGTGTTATTGGAAAATTTGTTACTTGCTTTGGTGATTTTATGTTAAAGTTTCATGTGCTTCCTCTAATCTCTGGTTACCAGTTTGTATTATTTCAGTTCATGATATTCATGATGAATGCCCTATGAATTTCAGGTTGCTGGTTTATGAGTATGTTAACAACGGCAATTTAGAACAATGGCTACATGGAGCAATGCAGAAACAGGGGTATCTTACTTGGGATGCTCGGATGAAAATTCTCCTTGGGACAGCTAAAGGGTTTGTTCATTTGTTCCATATCTGGTTACTGCATTCCCTGATTAACTGTCTCTGATGTGTAATTATATGTTGCAGGTTGGCTTACTTGCATGAGGCTATTGAACCAAAGGTGGTACATCGTGATATTAAGTCAAGCAATATTTTGGTTGATGATGACTTTAATGCCAAAATATCTGACTTTGGGCGGGCTAAGTTGCTGGGTTCTGGGAAAAGTCATATCACAACTCGAGTAATGGGTACTTTTGGGTAAGCTATTCTCTGTTTAATGCAATTCAATTAGAAGTCTGCTAGTTTAAGACTTCTTGGCATTTTTATTTTGAGCCTGTATTTTCCTTACAATTGTTAAGGGTGGTGCAGTGATGAAAGTCCCATGGTGCAAACTAAAATTTACATAACTAATTTCTATGTTAACTTTCATCTTTATAGCAATCTCATGCTTATAGTCAAATCTAAATCTAAAATATGTTCATGCCAAATGGAACTACTGAGAATTACATATTTCTTTATGGTTGTCTGTGGCTTGCTAACTGCCTTCTTTCCTCTCTTGTGTTTGCATTGCATTTTCAGATATGTGGCTCCAGAATATGCTAATTCTGGCTTACTAAATGAGAAGAGTGACGTTTATAGCTTTGGTGTGTTACTCCTTGAAGCCATTACCGGAAGAGACCCTGTGGATTACAGCAGACCAGCAGATGAGTATGTTATTTGTATTTCTTATGTGCTACTTAGAATGGAATGAATCATATTATTTTGACTGATGGACTATCCTTAACATTTTGCAGGTAAATTTGGTTGACTGGCTCAAGATGATGGTAGGGAATAGGCGTTCAGAAGAGGGGTGGACCCAAAACTTGAGACTCGCCCATCGACAAGTGCCCTTAAACGGGCTCTTTTGACTTCACTGAGGTGTGTGATCCAGATGCCGGAAAAGGCCAAAGATGAGTCAAGTTGTCCGCATGCTTGAATCAGAAGAATACCCTATACTCGAGAGGTTTGACTTCTGATTCTGATCTTTTTTCAAAATCACACGAAGTTTACAGTTTTGTGTTGCAGTTGTTTTTTGAACCATATCTGGTTTATTGCAACAATAACAGAAAAATTTTACTTGTGGCATAAACTATAATTGAGGAGAACATGGCTTAGCTCATTTGGCCGAACAGATCTATGTCAGGATTTTGCATTCCCCTTTTGACTTCCCGGTCTCGTATTTCCATATGAAACGGATTCCTCTCTCTTTCTTTTCTTTGCTGTAATTATGCTTTAGTAATTATACTCAAGTACTCAACAGTTTCCATATCTTTTTGTCCTTTTAAAGTAGGGACGTGAATGTTACCTTCTCAAAATCACTTTGTTATTTTTTTTAATCTATTTCATTTGTGTACAAAACAAGCTTCCAGTCCGACTTCATGCCTCCCAGGTTATATATTTTGGGACTGGCCCTTCACTATTCCAGGCATGCTAATGGTGTCTACCTGATATTCTTGGACTAATCTATAATACTACCATTTTTTATCGCAATAGAGAAAGCTACAATGAAACATCCATATGAGACCGTTTCAAATCAAAGCATGATGAATATCGGTGACATTTCAGGATAGAAGGCGGCGAAAGAGTCAGGCAGGAATCGTGGAGAGTTCTGATACAGAAAAGAGTGACAATCCAGATAACAGGTCAAATGAGAGAAGGAACCAGAGGAAATAGATGATGCAGCATGAGGGAATTGACGATACAAGTGACAGGAAAAATTTTGCTTTCTTCTGAGTTTCTTTAAAGTTGTGGTGAGTCCTGGAGCAAGGACGGTGGCATGCTTATATACATATATACATATATATAGATATATAGATAAATATATGGACACCTGTTGTTGGTACGGGCATAGCTTTGGTAGAAGTTAGAATGTTGGCTTGGGCATTGTGTTTGAATATGGCACTCAGCGGCTCCCTTGCACTAGCGGTGTGTACAGTTCATTGCTATATTTCTTTTCCTTATCTTTCTTCTTTCTTTAAATTAGGCTCATCAATCAATCGCTCTTTTGCAAGTTAACAGAGAGCTTCTTTAGCAAAAACGAGAACCAACACGAATTGTTTTTTACTTTGTATAGATGAAGTGAAGCATTCTTTGTTTCTTTTTGGTATATATTGCACCTGTGTTTAATACGCAGATGCATGTACACATGCTTACCCTTGTTTGGGGCGGAAATAAAAGTTTTTACATGCACGTATGGCTAAAAGGCCAAGTTTTTTTCTTCCAATTATTTAGTTATTTTGAAATGTTGATTGCATTTTTTATTAATAGCGGGTTTGTTTGAATTAATGTTTGTAAAAGTTATTTTTATTCCAAATAATTTTGCAAACTAAGGGCAAAAATTAATTAGTGTAATATGATTTATATTTGGATGTATTTTATGAACATATTAGTTTGATAAGAATTTGTTTGGATGATATATTGAGGTCAGTTACAGAAGGTTTAAAATTGAAAAAAACCGTACTGTGAAATTCCTAGTTAAGTTGTCTCATACTATAATTGATAGCTTTTATATTTGATCAACCTTCACTTCGGTGTCCAGAGGCGAATAGTGATGAAAGGGTTTAGTTTTAATCTTTTGCTTTGCTTTGAGTAATGATATCTAGATTTTCATTAAAAAAAATTTGAAGAAAAAAGCTCAAAGTCAAAATGATCGAAAGCTATTCTAAACAAGTTCAAATTGCCAAATTTTTGAAGTCATGTAATGAAGGTTACTCTATTAAAAATGTATTTGCATATACAAACAAGAGAGAAGGGGGAATTGCAATGAAATCTCAAATACAAAATATAATTACAAAAAAATTTAGTAACAACAAAGTAGCCTATAATGACAAGTTTTAAAATAGTAAACAACAATTTCTCATGTTATTTAGACTTATAATAATTATATTTTTTTTCTTATAACTTTATTGTAATTCTCCCTGCAGACAAACTCAAACTTCGGTCATCATGCCTAAATGGAATCCACCCGCCTCCCTATTCCAGAGGTCTAGCCTCGTGCTTCTTTTTTTTTTAATAAATAATGTTCCATTGATCAGATTCATGGTGTATTAAAAATCGAAATTATTTCATACAAATGGTGATTGAACAACTGTTTAGACATCTAATTGTTCACTCACTCATGTGCACATATTATTTTTTTGAGATTAAAGACTTGAAGTATTATATTCTAACCATTGAATTGGTAATCTCTCTCATGATTAGTCAAATGATACAAGATAAAAAAGTATTGTTAATTTATTTTTAAAAACTTATTTTTATGACGCGAAATTTGAATTTATTTTAAATATACCAGGCAAATGAGAAATTCTTAACACTATATATATTTACACTGGCTCTTACATTTTTAACTTTGTATATAATAAGAGTATAGCCCATACACCCCCACACAGCGGAGAGTTGAGGGGTACTGGTCTTCATATATTTAGAGGGAGATTCCGGTGAGAGGATTGAAAAAAGATGGAATATAATTGGATTCTGCAAGTATCATCAAAATGATGCTGCCAAACAAATCTCAGATACCCAGTGTAAAGTAAATTTACCTCCGATCTTTAATATAAGGTTACGTTTGGTAGAAAGCATTGGAAATGAGGGGTTGGGATTGAGATTACAATTAAAAAAATCTATTAAGAGAGTGTTTAGTATAGAGATTGTTTGATATATGAGATTAGCCAAAGCTATGTATGTGGGATTGGAGAATACCATGGGAGAAGTCCTATTCCCCAATCCCACCTTATGTGTATACCTAATCCATATAACAAACAATTATTCATATTAAGTACTATTTTAATGATTTTTTTAATTGTAATCCCAAATCAATCCTTCATTTTCAATGCTTCGTACCAAACGGGACCTAAGAGTAGTTAAGAGATTAGATTGGTTTTAAATATAAGAACTCAATTTATTTGTCTTTCATCTTTTTTCAAATATTCTTATTAATTGTAAGGGGTTCTATCAAGGGATAATTCCAATCACCATTGAAGAGGATTAGTTTAGGAAAACTAACACATTTGTGACAAATAATCAACTTAACTAATTTTTTAATATCTCTAAATTAGTTATCTAGTTTTTATATTAGGATTGAAGATTTGTGTGGTGGTATGCTGGCGTAATAAACGAAGAATGTAACTGAAATTTAAGACTCTGTGCATGAATTTCTCATGCGTTTTTATCTGATGAGGGGTTCAAATAAAATTGTGGTATGTATGCAAGATCCTATTCTTTAATTTCTCTCTCTCTCTCTCTCTACTTCTTCTTTATATAGTCTCAACGCAACATATGACCAATAACCAACCTCCATCTGAAAACCATGAGATCCATCACTTTGATTCTTAAATTGATCGGGCAAAAAGCAAGAAAACTAATTAAAGGGCCCCCACGTGCTTTTTGCACATTTAGCAGAGCTGGAATCTAGAGTATTATTGAGATAAAGGTTTAAAAAGATATTCTCCTGGGTTGGACAACAGATATACTCATCCGATTCTTAACGTAAGATCTATTAACTAATTTGATTAGATTAAGGAAATTAGGTAAGTTAGTTAATTATAAAAAATGGATATTTTTTTTAAAACACCATAATCATCTTCCTCAATATCCTCTCTCATTCTTCCACTTAATTATGGTTGAGGGAGTATTTAAAGGGATAATTTAAGAAAAATTGATAAATATGAAAAATAAGTCTTATATTAGGACCAAAATCAATCAACAATTAGGTTATATTTAAAGACAAGAGGAGTACAATAATTAAACATATTGTTGCAAAAAGCAAATCATATGTAGAAGATAGAAGAGTTTTCACTATATATATTTGTTTGATGAAAGATTAAATCCTACATTTTCAAGTTATAATAAAAAACATTCAAAGTATACCTCAAATTGAAATGCACACACACACATCAGCTGTCTCTATCGTACGTAGACAAACAACGTAAGAAAACTAGAGGGGGTCGACGGAGAGAATCTGAATTTGGTCCTTGCGTGCATGAGTTGAGCAATTGTAGCAAGTAGCAAGAGAATTAGAATGTGAGATTCTCGGTTCTCTCTTTTGTTCTTAGAATATCTCAACCCAGCCGGCCTTGGGATATGAGAGGGATATTGGTCTTATCCCTTAATAATTGAAAGGCCTCACAAACAGAGAAACTCAACTTAATTCGTCCCGTAGTAGCTATAGGAAGCTTCATAGTTTTGAAACTTTAATGATTTGTACGTAAAACATGGGAATTAGATATCATTGCAACTTGTTTTATTTGCCCAAAACGTAACGTAACAATAGAATTTAAAAATGCTCACGAACTGAAGAAATAAATGTGTGCAGTTTCGATCGGAAAGTCTTTGTGTATGTGATGATCTAAACTGGCAGAAAGGACATATAGTGAGATTCTCTCTGCTTTTCTTAAA
>NW_021634028.1:0-39137 GCF_004799145.2 Neltuma alba | reverse complement strand
TTTGTTACCATCTCATGGTATGACCTCAACTCATATTTTAGTCTCGATTTACCTATATGATTCCAGAGAAAAAAGCATGACAAGACGACAATGTCAGCACATTTGTGTCTCCATGGAAACAACATGGTGAATCTGCAACGTATAGACATGTATGTGTGTCAAGGAGAGTGCAAATGAAAAGGCGACGGAAGTAAACCTTGGGAATGCTTGTTGAAAAAGTCTAGGTCCTCTTTATTAGCCATATAACCATAAAGCTGGCGATTCCCTCCAGGAAGAAATAAAATTCGGTGATTTCTGAACCAAGCATCTCTATTAGTCCCATTATCTATAAAATGCTTATGTAGACGCTCCGCCTCAAAATAACCCTAGCTGAGGCCTCAAAAATCAAAAGGCTCATTCCACGATGACCCTGTGGACCATAGGAGTGGCGAGCTTTCACAGCACCATATGAGCTAAAATAATCAAGAAGCTCCTGGTTACCCATACCTAACCACTAAACACAAAAACAAGCTTTTTTTTTCAGAAGGGTTAAGAATGTGATGCAATATTATTAATATGAAATATCATAGTATTGATTATAATATCAAATATAAATCAATATCAGACAGAAATAAGGAAATATAGCTATACCTTCTCATTTTCATCTTGTTCAAGCCTTGTATTCTGAATGATAACCATCGGAGGCCAAACTATTTCATGATCTTTCTCCTCATCTTTTAAACCTTTCCATTTACCAAAAGTTTCACCAGGAGGAATCACTGAAGTACCTCTTCTGCGCAACTCTTCATCTAAAAGCAATGCAAGTTCCCTGTGGACCTTAACCCTTTTAGACCCCTTTGTTTTGGCATGAGTCATCAGTGGTTGCAGTCCTCTATACCAATCAATAGAACCAGGGCCACCTTGACAAGCTGGACAATGCCATTGCCTTTCCGGTTCATTGATCTCTTCAACAGTCAAGCTATCTAACATCTCAAAAACTTCTTAAACCATTTGCTCTTCTTCTTAGTCTCGTGGCTCTTTTGGCTGCTATCCGATTCATACTCATCACTCATTAGATCATCATCAGTATCTTCCAGAGCATCAGAATCATCCTCCCCCTCATCATCAATATCATTATTCATCTCAGGGGACTCTGAAGTGATTTCATTTTCTCCTTGGGGATACGTTTTAGGCTGCATTGAACCACCTCTAGATTGCCAATTCCACCCATGCTCCAATGGAGGGCGAATCCAAGGATTTGGAGTCATATTTGTACTTTCAGAACACTAGTAGATATCTGGGGTCTTGCATTTCCTGTGCCAGTAGGTTTCCTAAAGTTAGCATTATGTGGCTGCCAGGGATTCCCAGAAGCCCGTCCAGCTCCTGCATGATTCCGAAGGCCAGGCTTTTGAGTCACATCTGTATTACCCCGTGCTCTGGGGTTAGAATTATGAATTGGAGGACCCCATGGTTTTGCAGCACTGCTTCCAGCTCTGTTCTTGGACTTCCTTCCATATACCTCCCATCCACCGTCTTGTTCCGAGTCTAGGTTAACATCAGCAACACCTTGAGACAACTGCTCAATATTCGGGTTAGATTCAGATATGCTTTTCCCTTTGGACAACGATTCATTATCATCTGTTGCAGTAAACTGCCTTCCACTCCCTCTTTTTGAACTCATCCTTCTAATCGCTTCCCACTGGACCATGATGATTGTTGTTAGTCAAGCATAAAGACAGAACAAATCAATTACATATGGAATTAAAAAAAATAGAAAAATATGATATGATATCAATTAACTCAGTTCATCATTCATAATAAGAAAGAAGGAATGTCGCCCTTTAGTCCTGAATATCAATTAACAATTTAAGTTCCAGATTATCCCTTTACTGCAGCAGATCCTGTTGTTAAAAGTTTTACTAAATTCAAACCGTATTTCATATTATAATTACGGGTCGAACTAAAACAGCGATAGCAGAAAAAATCTCCAAGTTTGGCGAGGACAGTGAACAGAAATTTAAGATTTCGTGTTTTCAATATTTTATCCATACTTTACATAAGCATGCAAACAAACAAGAGCTTCACCTACAAGTGCTCCCAGTAAACATCCAATAACCAATGCAGATAATAAAAACGACGATTGTACTCGCGATTATTCCGATTTTATCATGACCATTCACAAATAAAAGGCGAACATCAGACCAGCTCAAAGACGCAATGGATAGGAACTTACACAGAGACGAATGATGCACAAGCAAGAAATAAACAAAGTTCAAAGTAAGTACCTAGTAACCTAAGCCGATCGCCCGTAGAAGAGGGAAGACTCCGCCGGCGAGTATGTAGCACGCGCCACTTGAGTAGCAAGGAGTGAAGTGAGGGAAAGACAGGGAGAGCAAAATATGCGTGACAAGGAAGTTGCAAGGGAAAGACCGAGGCTTTTAAGGGCGGCGAAGTCTTTCGGACTTGAAATTATTATGCAATTTGATTCATAAGACTACAAAATACAAAGTGGAAAACACACATTCTGAGAGAGGAAAGAAAAAGGCATGGGCATATAAAACGTATCCTGAAAGTTAAAAAATTATTTGGCCAAAAAAAAAGAAGAAAGTTAAAAAATTATTTTTTAAAGGAAAAAGAAAAGAAAAGAAAAGAAAATGACTCCCCCGTGCTTATGCTTTCTTTCTTTTGACGTCCGTCCTTGAACAAGACGTTATTCTCGGCCGTCTAGTCAAGGCAACTGTGGAATCTTATGGACAGATAATTATAAATCAATTAGTAATTAGTTTGCTTGAACTTCCATAGTTTGCTTATGAATATAAATCATCTATCCTTTAGAAAAGTTGTATGCCTGAATTTCCATATATTTATGACTATTGACAAAATATGTCTTCTGATAATGAAATGTGCGTCTATATTATATGTAAATATCATATAAAATTTAGTCAAAATTATTCACAAGTATTAACGAGTCAACCTCTAGGAGACTCTAAGAATTTTTTTTTGGGAGGGGGGGACACTAAAAATAACCTTGCTTCAGAGCAGTTTATCTAATATTTTGATTTTTTTTCTTAGATTTCTTTTCTTGAAAAAATAGTGCAAATTGTAAAAGGAGAACTGGTTTTTTTTTTTTTTTTCGTCTAAGAGATTGGGCTATTTCTGACTGGTTCAATTCTTTTTCAAAAAATCAAATAAAACAAAACTATAATAATATGTCGTTCGTTTTTCTCCTTCCCCTAGAAAAACTGGTTATTTATTTATTTTGAATTAAAAAGACAAACAACTTGAAATTAGCAGGATTAAATCTACGGCTTCCCATTCACAGGAAAATTTCCATGTCATCAAGTGATCATTCATGCGTAAAAATTTTTGAAGGAAGTGAAGGTGAAAATAGAAATAGAGGTACAATTGGATTGGAAGTAGGCTTTAAAGTAAAGATACAAATACATTTGAATATATAGTAATTGATTTTGTTTCGAAACTTTAAAATGACAGATAAGTAAAAACACTTTTAGTAACAATAAAAAAGGATTGAGAGAAATACAATCAATATGTAACATTGTCTCTTTATTACGATAAATCACTTGATAGTCACAAATTAAAAAAAAAAAAAAAAGCATAATACAAAGTAAACCACACTGGGCATCAAATATATTTACAGCTTCACAATCATCACTATTTTCTCTCAATGTTTGCTTCTTGCAGGACTTCAGCGGCTCTGGGGCGACTCAACCTGATTCCAGAGTATCTCAGCATAGGCCTTCTCCTCTTCCTTCTCCACTGTCGCAAAATCTGTTGCCTCCATTTCTTCCTCTCCCTCAGTAATTTCTTCCAAAATTTCATCTTCAACATGATAATCCTCGCGGGGCTCAGAAAGTTCAGCCATCGCCTCTCTCATAGCCTGCATGGTCGCTGGTCTATCTCTAGATCCATACTTGGGGGCAGGCACAGCAAACGGCAGAACTATATCGTCCAAGTTTGTGCTTCTAACATTTGAAGTATCATGATCTTCTGTTGGAAAAGTGAACAAAATCCCAAGTTCATAATTGCAAACATGGAGCCCAGAGTCTAGAGAAGAATTCCCTTTTTTTTTTACTTCAGCTTTCGTACCAAATGAACTTGAAATTTGCCGTCCCCAGGCAGCTGCACTAAAATTATGCGACCCACAATACACCCAACCAACAGAAGGTGCAACCCCGCCAGACAAGAATCTTCTCCGTATTACCTGCTCATATTAATTTGAGAAGGACGTAGAGGAAAAGGAGATCGTATCATACGTAAGTTACAAAATAAGTCAATAACAGGTGTGTTCCACGCATTACAGAGTGTGAAAAAAAATGAGTTGCAATATTTTAAGATTGTAAATAGGATGCTATAGATTTTCTAACTTATATGGATGTTGATATTATAGAAGAGAAAAACGTGAATCTCTGTCAATCCCTGCTTTATTCCTATCACTGCAAGGGTCCCCGTTCATGCATATAACATGAATTCACATAGACTCCTTCCCCCCTGCCAATTGACTATACAATTATACACCACCTAATATGAAGTGATTATATTATCCAAACAAACAATTTAATCATCCAAATACGGGCGGAGATAGTTACCTTGACATGCATTGGATGGCCTGTTCTATCATCAGGATAAGGAATGGCATCATGAAGTATATCTAAAGCCTTCAGCCTTTGCCACGTTCTCTGATCAAAAGTGGACAATCAATTCTTCATTGACAACATCTTTAATACAACATTACATTATTACAATTCACTTTCAAAAATACAGAACGAGGAACAAAAACCTAAGCGGATTTAAAACCCACCCAAGATAATACGTATAATTATAATATGAGAATCCTTTCAAAATCGATTGGCTCTGCCTCTCTCTCACCAGGATGTCTTAGCCCATACCCAATAGCCAAGACTATTGGTCGTATGTATAGAAAAATCTTCAAAAAAACAACACAGACAATGTATTTGCAACTAAACAAATACATTCCTAGGAACAGCCTATGACTTCATTCATTTCAGTGAGTTAAGCTGATCAACTTATCAGATTACCTCTGAGAAGCAAAGAATACGTTTTGAAGGCAAAACCCCATTACAGGAATTCTTCACTCTTTCAATAGTGGGGAAAATGATCCTAATGGAAGGGTTTTTCAATTCTTCTCCAGCATTCCAAGAACCCCACTGTCCAAAAAATCATTAGACCAATAAATTAGTAAATAAAAAAATGCATCTGGCAGAAAATAGATAATACTTTTCAGTCAGGTCTAAAGAAAGAGCGAAGGTATTAAAATCACCTCAGGATCAGACTCCTCTGAATCAAAATGTTGCAATGATTTTTTCCCAGTAGCACCTGAAAATGCAGCAAGAAATTGTGGGCTGACAGATGAACCAATTGAAGATGCACCTGAAAAGGATCAACCGATGTGGTCCAAAAGGATGGGAAAAAAAGTTCAACTCAATTTTGAGGTGTTATGGAAAAAGGTAGGTATAGTATCCGATTATTAACAAAAACAAAAACCCTGGCAAAATGAACTTACCATATATAAAATCAGACTCTGATGATTCAGGCCATCTATATCGATTCAGAACCTAGCAAAAGATAATATAAAAGATAAAAAACTGGGTCTTTCAAAAGTTATTGTAACAAAAGCACTAATTCATGCAAGGACTGTTCAGCATTTTGAGTGAAAAAGAAGAAAAGATTTGCAATCCTACAGACAAGTAAAAATATGAGAACAGATCAAACATAATCAGAGAATGCTTCAATTAGCTCATGATACGCAAGAGCAATGATGGGAAATTAAAAAGAAGAAGAAAATTATTCCTCGCATAAGAGCTCTACTTTAGATATACTTTCTTTTTATGCATCTTTAGGATTTTTACTCATTCTACTTTCTTACATTGTTCTAAGTTTTTTGGACCAATTGAAGAACATTAGTTGTCTTGCATTCCCCCCCCCCCCCCCAATAATTCCCCTTTGCCTCTACTGTTCTACATCAAGAAGCAGCAGCAAGAGTCAATGCACAAGACGTTCTCACACTACAAATCACCTCTTGCAATCTCTTGAGGCCATAAGATCTTTGGATTGAAGCCATGAGTGAGCTGAAGGCAATGATGTGTTCAAATTGCATCATCTTTGCCATATCAACAAAATGTTGACCCTGCACAAGTTCGTAAAATTATACCAATATCATGCCATTCTAGTACAGGGAAGGAGACCAATATTAAAACCTATAGGAAGACACAGCCAAGCCAATATACCTCTGACACATATAATATCAGTTGTACTTTTTTGCTGTTTTCTCCTAAGGCAGCTGCAAGTGCCTCTTTTGGACAGACATACCCAGAAAACCTGAAGAATCCAGCATCCCAAAGAGGAGAGACCCATTGGGCTATATTTCTAGGCAAAAAACCAAGTTGGACATATTCTACAGAAGTGCAAAAGAGAGAGATACCTATTTCAGTCATCTACAGCATCCAGAGTCACTAGCTAAAACATACATATAAGCACAGTGGAAGGAAAAATTAAACTTGAAAACCATAGTAAGAACAGGATAGTACACATGGTGGAATAAAGAATTCCCAGGATTATCCACGTATCAAATTCAAGCAGTGTAGGTTATACCTCCAGAAAATGTTCTATCAGGATCAGGAACAAGAACACTGACAGCATTTGCATCAGCAAGTATATTGGTATTTCTTCTTAAAACAATCTCCAACTTTCCATGGGAACTCCTACATGAATTTCCAAGGAAATTGGCCAGTGTTTTCAATCTTGCACCTTTCGAGTCTGCTGCTGTCTGGTAAAGGTGTCTTATGCCAACCACAGATGCCACAACGGAACCTAAAGACTTAACAGTCATAATTCACATTGATTAGCCCCCCACTTGAGTCAAATGATGCATATCAAAAATCCAATCCAGAACATATATTTAACTAAAAGTCATCAAATAATCATATGATTGGTGATGCTGTTAGTATCAGAGTTAATTTTTCTTTTTAAAAAAAAGAAAAAAGAAAAAAACTCCAACATAGAGAGGTCAAAAGGTAAAATTTAAAAAGGACAATATTTCAACCCAGCAGTATACAACCAGGATGCAGAATAAAAATCTTAAAAGAACACCAAACAGATTCTAGTTATATCTATAAAGAATTCTTCATGACAAGCAAAATAAATTTGAGTGCCCACAGGTGAGGATTGCGAGGATTCTGATATGATGGAAGTTCTGTTAAGGTGAATTCCAGGTACTGAAGCTACGAGATGTCCTGTTGCACCTCCAAAATCATATTTTGCCAACTCAACGATCCAGTGGGCTTGACTGGGTACATCAATCAAGAGAGATGCCATAAACCCAGCCAGCTGAGCAGCAAAATCACATTTACAATCCAGATGTAATTCCATGTTGTAAACTTTTGGGAAAAGCGACGCATAATTAGCTGAGCTGACACGAGGAAAATCTTGCCACCATATAGTATTAGTCACACCGTTCCACTACACAGACCAAAAATTATATAAAACAGTTGATAAATAGCACCTACACATCAGACAAACATATCAAGGTATTATAAATAGTGGATTAAGCATCAACAAAATTTCAGTGTATAGTAATTCATCAACAAGCAGCCTTAAAATCATATTTCAAATAATATTTAGAAGCATTTAGCATGACAAACAATCTAAATGTGGTACCATTCAAAGTTACATACCAAGTCCTACAGTACTTAAATCCAAAAATTCGAGGCACCTTTGAGCTTCTAATATGAATAATTGAATATTAGATTTTAAAATGTCTTCTATCAAAATAAGAGTAATAATGCATCTACGACAGTCTTATAGCACGCTATATAAAGATGGTAGAAAATTTTGACATAGTTATATAACAGGAGCAATTTGTTCTTATTATTCCTAATATCATATGTAAATATTAGTAAGCAAATGGTCGGGCAATGGAACACCTGCTTTTCCACTAAATTTGCAGATGTAATGACAACTCGTATAGAATCTTCTCTTTGCACAACAAACAGTTTTGGATGATGGCAAGCAATCCCCTGCTTCTTACGGTCATTACCAAAAGCTACTGAATCAGGAAATGGAGGGTACCTATTAATCAACATAAAACTATAAGAAATTTTCTAAGAGGAGATAGTCAGCCTAAATAATTCGTCCAACTTCTGCAACCAAAATAATGGCCTAAATCAAGCAGCATATATTTACCCCTTAAAAGATAACTTACACCACAGTTAGGTTGGAATATTCTGGGTAAGGCATAGACATTCTATCATCAGGTCTTGAGCTCCAGCATCTCTCAGCGTTGTGACAAGCAATTGTAAGGGGTAGATGGAATGGAATCTCACAATATGACAAGAACCTAATAAAACACTTGTTTTAGTATTGTCAAATATAAACGAAGTTCGAATTCAGAAGTGATATAAATTATAAAGTATGAACACAACCAAAAGAATGAATACATGCTCAAGAGAGCCAGCAATTTTTAATTTTTTAAATGCAGTGAAGAAGATAAGAAAAATCTACAGTAAAAAGACAACAGTTAGACAAAAGCGTGCCACAGAGAGGAATGAAAACAACAGAAAGATACAAGTCGTCAAACCATTTTATATCACTCGTGAGTGTTGCGATAAACATCCTTGAAATACTTTCAACAGGATAAAGAAGCTCAGGTAAAGATATGGCATTATGATGGCCTGAGGAACCATAGTTTGCAAATTCAAGGCGATTCAGGTAAAAATTCTTTCCAGGTGATGAGTAAAAGATGCTTCCATGGCTTTTCAACTTTTTGCCGGCAGAAGTAGGACAGCCCCCGCCTAAGAGCATGGCATCTGGATTCTGATCAGCACTGGCACGCTTATGAGCAGCTCCGACGTTTTCTTTTTCACACAGATGGTGATGGTGGTCACTGTTTGCCTCGAACGACGCTACTTTGCTCCCATAAAGTATGTCTGAAGTTGAAGGCAAGACACCAGTGATTTTATTTTCCCTTTGCCTGCCACCACCAGATGATTTCACCCGTTGGGGCAATTCCTGCCCCAAAACTGGCTTAATGCATTTAGACTGGACTTCACTATCCACCAATAATCTAATAGTATTGCCCAAATTCACGCCTGAAAAGTTGTTCAATGAGGTTCCACAGGCACCTTTGCATCCAAGACTTACATCTGGTACAGAATGCAGTATGCGAGATATAGGATCATCACTAAACAAGATGTCTCTGCACCGATCTAAAAGAAAGTTTGCTCTGTTAACAACTCGTTTATAATTTGCCATGGCACTGTCTGAATACAAATCATTTCTCTTCATAGCAAAAACTCTCTTGTTCCTTTTCCCGCTTGAGGTGAGCCCTTGGGAATGTTCAGATAAGGACATATTACTTAATTTCTGCATGCTCTCAAAATCAGTATCATCATCACGCATTTCAAAACCACCGTCGCCATAGTCAATTCTCTGAATAAGAAACCCAATCCGATTCCGGATACTACAATGACAATTTTCTTGATTTCCACAAACTAGCAAGACCTTATCTCCAGCAAACAATTCCACGGCCTTGCCCCTTCTAACTCTGATCCCGTTCACAAAAATCCCATTAGATGCCGCTCGAAACCCAACACCCTCCGGGACCTCGGTCTTACCAGCATGACATGACATTACCCTATTCCTAAATTCGTGAACAAGACATTTGGTGGAATCCTTAAGTAACAAGACCCCGGCCAGAATATAAAGTTTACGGAGTGAACCGTCAAAGAAAATCTGACAATGTTGCTTACTGACTCGGGGGTCACGGAAGACAAATTGAGAATAACGATGGCTCCGACCAATCGTATAAGGACGGTCAGCACGAACATGGATGGAGTGGCACCCAAAACCGGTAACATTGATGGATGAAAACAGAGGTACCTCGAAGTGCTTCAAATCAACAGTGGTTATTGTACTCTTCCCGGCAATATTTCTCGATTTCTTCTTGGAAGGGGAATCAGAATAGGACTTTACAGAAAAATCATCAACGAATCCTCTCTTGCGAGGGTAAGAAATACTGCAAATACTATCGTTAGCTGAAGAAGATAAATCTGAGTCGAACATGAGGATGAAGTTGAAACCTTTATTAATTCAATCATAACACGGGTCACAAAAGAATGATAAAAATTGGTATGGAAGGGAAGCGTACAGGAAAAAATAACTAAACTTAAGGGAAGAAAAAAATAGAGTAAGGAATTGAACAAGAGCGGCAAAAAATTTGAGATGAATTAGTGCCAGAGGAGAGAGCCCCTCTAAAACTGATCTCTCCCCTTTTCCCTCCAAAATTTCCCGTTCGACGAAATAAGGAGCCACGCAGCATGCTGTCGAATGGGGAAGGGATTGAGTGCGGCCGTGTATCTCAACCGTTGAAGAGATCGACTATCCAGAATGTGCCACGTTATCCAATTTGGGCTGGGCTGCTGCCGCTGTTAGTTTTGGTCGTCGGCTATTGTTAATTTAGCACTCAAGCACATGCAAACTATGTCCTCGCAGATTGAATTTAATAGAAGGAGTTAGTCTCTTATAACATAACAAACTAATAAAAATCATGTGTTTTGCTACGGTAAATCTTAGTTAAGTTTGTGATGGTTATTAAAAAGAAAAATCAAAAACCTGATCAAAGTAATTTCAAAAATTATGTGAATAGTATGAGCTGGTTAAAATTTAAATCAAAATCATGATCCAACAGAATATTTTAACCAAATTAATATCTTCACATGAGTGGACTAAACACTATGAATGGCAGAAATCACAGAAGTCGTCAAAAACTGCACTACACATGCTGCTGCATGCTACCTCCGTTCATTAATAATATTATAAGAGTGAATTTGACTTTCAATTTAATTTTAAATATAAGATTTTAATTTATCTTATCTCTTATATTTATTTTTTTTAAAGTAATCTTTATAATAGTTATATATGTTAAAAATTTTACCAAATACTACTTCTAACTAATACACATAATTAATAAGATTATTTAAAAAAATATAACATCTATTCATTACAAATAACTAATTTTACAAACTTTCCCATTATACTTGAATTACTCAACTCATCTAGCACCGGTAGCATGTATCTTTGTTTTTCCCTCAACGTGAAAAACTGGACATATGCAAAGGCACAGTCCCAAGCCAAAACCTTAATCACAGGGGCATTGATTAAGCTAAGATATCAAGAACGTGACACCGCGACAGCTGATCATCCATTTTTCACCCTTCACTGTAGCAGGGTCCAGTGGAAGATCAAAATGATCAAAATATGCCCGTTTCTCCCTCCGACCCAGATCTGAATATGCGGAATCCAGCATCTCTCTTCACTTTTGAAAGGCAGGTGATGAATCCCACAAACCTAATAGCTAATTCTTTTTTCTTTTTGTTGAATGATAGCCAAAAATCTTGGCATAGCAAGAATCTCTGAAGCGGAAAGAAAGTGCAGATATAATTCAACCCAGAAAGGAGTTCACAGAAGAAACATTACTGGGATCGAGGTTAAACCTTCGACTTTTTTATTAAATATGCAAATCAATAAGGTGCTTCAACCTTAGACACCATTGACACATGAAAACATTCTATGACTTCCAAATCGCACTAGCTGCTTCGGAGGGGAAGAGCCACGGTCTGTTCTGTCCTCGTGAGCAGACGGAGACCCGTAATCGAAGTCTCCCACAGATTTATGTCGCCGATGATGACGATGATCATGGTTGTTCCCTGCATAAAGATGATGATGATGAGCCACTTTCTGGGTGGGAGCTGTCTCATAGACCTGGCTTTGAGATTCAGTCTGAGGACAGATCTCGGCCATGTTGATGTAGCTGAGAGAAGCTCCGGTTGAAAGACAGTGATACTGTCGGCGAGTTCTGCTTTTCTTGATTGCTCTGAACACAAGTGGAAGAAGACCCTCCATTTATGAGCTGCTAGTAGTTCTAAAGAAGCACTAAAAAGGAGATTTTGCAGAGTGATTTCAATCAAAATGCAAGATTTGGAGCAGTTGGCGTTTTCGGGGTTAGGTGGAATTTGATATTATTTGCAACAAGTGGAAGGAGGCGCAAGTGTTTTGACACTTGGAGGAAGCTGCTCGAGTTCGTCCACGAATTTGACTTTTGTGCCCTGTTTAAAGTCGCGGACAGATAAGCAGCCAAAATCGTTTTCTATTCACGGACACCACCCGCATATGCTTTGCCTCCTTCTCATGTTACATTAAATTATATTATGTTATAAGTACGTGTTAAAAATTTGAAACAGTAGACACTCGCAAATAATTTTATTATGATCTGTGAGAGAAACAGTCTGCTGAAGAAACAGAAGAAAAGGATTGGAATTTACTATGATAACCTGCTAGTAACAGACTAGGTCATCATGGAGGCCAATTAGCATCCTGAGATATTTTAATTTAGTTCAGGGAGATGATTTAGAATAGACTCCGTTGGAGGTTTCGCTTTCTAAACAGTTCAATATAATAAAGAGAATGAACAATTCAAAGGACAAAAGGACTTGGCAAATTTATAGCGCTTAAATGGATTTGACTTGAATCCATTCCTTGAACCCTAAGGAAATCTAACACCCACTTGGTGGATCATGAAGCTGCGGTGACTAAGACATTAATTTGCAGTCTATATACCAACTTATACCAAGTTATGCAGCGCTTGTTACTTGTTAGGATTCCAGTTTCCTACAAAGCTCCTAGACAGCCATAAGCCTCTCAGCAATAGAAGAGTGACTATAATTGGGAAGACCAGCCAATGGCAGCACGCAAACAAGGTTGGTAAACAATAGAAGGTCGAAAATTTTTTAGTGGCCAATTAGTCGGTACGCCTATTCAACGTTTCTCTTAAATTCCTATAATGATTCTTCATATATGGTGGGACACGATTCTCTCACTTATTGTCGTCGGTTTCCAATGATTAGTACAAATGTCCAACAGCACTTGATGGAAGACGCGTTGCCTTTTCCACCAATATCCGTAAGCATAATTATTGTAATTCATATGCAAAGAAATTGTTACGTGTGGAGAGACATCTGGTTTTGCTAATCTACTGCACCTCTGACATAGTGAAGCGTGAATCCCTCCATGCAACATCCGAATGGGCCATTTGGTTGGTGTTGCAAAAGTACCCCATTAGAGAGAAACCCAGGAGCAGATCGATCGAGCAGTAAATTTCTCATCACATCAAATTTTCACCTCTTATTATTGTTAGGGCTCCTCATACCTGAGTGATGTCGCATAAAAATGTTTATTCATGTTAGGAAGTGTTTGGCAATCCTTAAAAAATATTTTTTCACAAAACAAAACAAATTCCTTTACATATTTATTTCGTAAACTGTAAAAACACTTTTAAAACCATAGTTTAGTTTCTATTCATACACTTTTAGTCATACTTTCATATGACAACAGAAGAAATCCACTTCCACTTTTACCCAAAAAGGGGGGAAATCCAATTCCACTAGCGTAAAAATAAAGATAAACAATTGTACAAGCACGTCCTGATTTACACTCCTTAAGCATATCCATATCTCAAAATGCAAAAGTGAATTATGAAAACAAACTGCTATTGAATCGACCTAAGTTCGTTCTACCAAGCACAAAACTTATCAAGCAATGATCCTGATAGCCGCACGTTTCAACCATCCATATTCAACCAATGGTGTTAAGTCTCTCGCCTTGGCCTCCTTCGGGGAGCAGCAGATGTTTCCTCCCTGTCTTCGTCCTCTTCTCTCTCAGCACTGCCTTGATTATTGGAAGTTTCTGCCGGTTGCTCGTTTGTCCTCTCAACTCTTGCCTGCAAAAAGATTACAAATTGGTCAGAAGACAAATTTGAACAAAACTTCCCGCAAAGGAACATAGATGATAGAACATGAGAACCAGATATTTTAACAGGCAAAAAAGAAAATCAAAGGAGTTTAGCTACTCACAGGCCTCTTCCCTCCAAATATAATCTTGAAGAAAATTGTCAAGACGACTACTATAATGGATGCAAGAATTCCGATCGTTAGATTGGGTTGCTTCTCTGCCTTTTCAACCAGATCCTGCGGGGAAAATTAAGTTTAGGGGCACATACCACAAGGTGAAACGTAATGAATTCCGAATTGAAAAAATATCAAAGATGATTACTTACAAATATCTTAAGCTTGTAGGAACTGAGGAAGGGAATGTCCGCAATCTTGTATAAGAGCTCAAAAACCTTCTTCTGCAACATTGAAATTTCAATGAGCGTGAGAGGGCGAAAAAGCAAAATCTATGTGTCCGTGCATATGAAAGTGAGAGGGGGAGGTTAATAAAAATTACGGAAGAGACCAAGGAAAAGAATACTGCCAATTGCGTTTTACCTGGTAAGCTGCAAGGCCACCTGCTTCGGGAGCCAACTCTTCAGCCTTTTGTTTCTCTTTCTCAACAGTAAATTTAGGCTTCCATGTAGTCTCCCGATAAGACTCTGCAATACTATCGTCTTTGGCTATCAAAATATTGTCGAAGAGGATGCCATCTTGCATTGTCCAAATCTCAATGCCAATAGCAGCAATAGGCTCAAAATCAGGTTTCTCAAGTTGGAAGTAGTCTGGATTAGGAATGTCCCGAGGCTTCCATATACCCTTGTAATTGGGGTTCTCAATGAGGGGAGCATGCCATTTTCCCTTGTAAGCTGGATTCCTCTTCATTGGTCTCTTCCACTCACCACAACCAGGGGCTGCTTCACACTTTGGGTTATCAATTTTAGGGGCTTCCCACTCACCATCCTCCTCGTCATCCCAATCTTCTGGTTTAGTTGCATCTGGGTCATCTATCTCCTCAGGCTCATCATCTAACCATCCTTCAGGCTTCTCAGCTTCTTCATCTTCAATTTCCATGGGTGCATCCTCATCCCAGTCATCTGGCTTCACAGCATTTGGGTCTGGAATTTTGGGTCTCTCATCCCAGTCCTCGGGTTTCTTATCATCAGGATCAGGGATTGTCTTGGGAGGGATAAGTGGAGGCTCAAAATCATCTGAAGATAAGAAATTTGCCTTTTTCTTCTCCTCCCCATCAATCAAAATTCGCAACTCATTGTCAGTCTTCAAAATAGCAGTGTATACATGAGATAGTTTGTCAGATGGGACAGATGGGGGAAACTTCAGATGATGTTCTACATACTCCCCGCTCTTGGGATTCTTATGCTTGAAAATAAAGTGCACCTTGTTTGTGGCCCCACATTTGTCAGGACCGAACATGATAGAATATGGAGATTCATTGTCAAATTCCTTGGGTTTCCATCCGACCTCCTGTGGTCGGAGATACTTCAAATATGCACCGCCACATTCAAGGCCATTCTGTAGACGAGTCTCAAACTGGAGAACAACTGTTCCATCCTTAAGACTTACAGGCTCAAGTTCTTTGACTATGGCGTATTTCTTGGCCTTCTCACTGACAAGAAGTCCATAATCATCATGCCCTTCACTCTTCTCATGCTTCCACACACCTGAAAAACATTACAAATCAGAATCTTCTTCCCCCTTAAAATTTTGGAGCAGGTATCGAATGAAACTCCACTATCAGAGAAAGATATAAAAATAAAATCGTTGAAAGAATAGATGGAAGAATATTTATTAAACTCAGAATGAAATGCCATCTTATGGCCTTATGGGTATGGGTAATCCGTAGACGCACAAATATTTGAAGAGAATTCCAAAATGCGATGCCAATGAGGAACTCATAATAGAGATAGTAGTACATGTCAGCGGCCTATTGTTGCAGATTTATTGCAATCCTTCAGTGCTCACTATTTCCCCTAAAAAATTTATATGCCCACAAACATTCATCCTTTTGCTTGCCTAGGCAAAGAAACTACAAACATTGAAGAAGTTTACCTTTCTATTTGGTTTTAGTACTCCCAATTTTCTCTCAAAAGTTCAGATTTTGCCAAGAAAATTTCCTAAAAACTATTTTCAATCGCAGCTGCAAGCTTTCTCAGTATCCCAGAGTAGTATTTTGGAGTGGGATGTAAGTCAAGTGATGTGACTACACAAGTCGAGAATGGTTAATCCGTAATAACTGATTTACGGCACGCACCATCAATAGGATCAATTTTCTATATCAACGAAGACAGGAAGAAGAGAGTTAAGTGAAAAATAAATTTTACTCGTTTCATCCCTTCAGGAGCTGTTGGCGACCAAACAGCAATAAGGAATAACCACCATTTTCACCGATCTCCGACGACAATAAAAGATAGAACAATATATTTACCTTTGTAGTCATCCTTCTCGGACACAATCCAACGGCCTTCAAAATCTTCGTCAAATGACTCGTAGAAGATCTAAATGAAATTCAAATCAAACAAATTTTTAAAAAATAGAGATCCAATAGAGAACGAGACAAAAATTAATTAAACTAGGAAAGGACCAGAAGGAGCCAAATTACCGCATCATCGTGATCATCAGAAGTGCAAAGCATGTGAAACGAAGAACAAGCAATTAACAGGAGAAGTAAAGAGAGCCCCAAAGGGATCGGTTTTCGTTCTCCCATGGCTTCCGCTTCCTCAGTGACTCTCCACAGTGAAACCCTAATAGACTAAAAATGCGAGTGAGAGGAAGAAAATTGGGCTTGTAAATAAAACCCTGTTCCAAGGTAAATATAATTCTAGATGAAAAATGTTAGCTATTAAACCGTGAAATCATTTGTTTGTTCTCCTTTTTATAATAGTTCTCCGCGAGACTTCCTTGTCGCTGTTCCAACCAATGCATTTTGCGTTCTGGTGCCACGTAAATATGTCCAATCGCTAGTTGCCACGTATTTATCTTGCGTCATTCCCCCGTTCGCCTTTTTTTGTTTTTTGCCAGATGTTTGCTTTTTTTAAGGGATAAGAGCATTTTCTTTTCAAAATTTAGCCGTGGAAAATACTTGTATTGCAAGTTTTCCAATTTTTCAAGAGTATTTTAGGAAAAATATTTTATTTGATCCATAAGTTATTTGATTTTTGGTTGTGTGTGTGTGCGTAAAGAATAAGATATTAAATTAGGCTAAAATATTTCTGCATTTTGCATGTAAAGGATAGACGTTGATTCATTGCAAATATTGCAGGCATGCAAAAGCTCAATCACTTGATTAGCAGCCGAATACATAGGAAGAACTATAAGTGAGATGTATTCAAGTTACAGCTTCAAATTACCATGCAACGCAACTACGTATTTGCAGGATGGAGATTCAAAGAACAACCATATCCATTCAAGATTCATACGGCAGGATAGAGAATTCCAAGTCCGGAACAACAGGCACAGACATATTTGCAGGGACAGAGCTTCCATCGGATCAGTTTAAAGATGTCATGCTGTAAGCCGGACGAGCTCATGGTCGTCGTTCAATCTAATCAAACTGAAGGCAGTGATTTTCTTGGCCTTCTTATTGGCACTCAACAATCTCCTAATCTTGACCACATCATCCCATTGCTGTGTGTGGGCATAAATATTGGCCATAATGGAATAAACCCCACCGTCCTCTGGTTTTATCTCCATCACTTGTTGGGCTGCTTTCTTTGCGATCTCAAGGTTCCCATGTGTCCTACATCCTCCAAGCAACCCTCCCCACACGAAAATATCCCCATCATATGGCATTCCTCTTATAAGCTCCATCGCTTCTCCAATCAAACCTGCCCGCCCCAACATGTCCACCATGCAACCATAATGTTTCAGCTCCGGAGGAATCCCATAAACAGGTTCCATTTCATTTAAGAGTTTTCGAGCTTCATGGACCAGACCAGCGTGGCTACATCCCATTAAAACTGCTAAGAAGCTCACTTCGTCAGGTTGGATTCCAGATCCAATCATTCTAGAAAAGTAGTCTAGCAAAACCGAACCCTTGCCGTGCATCGCAAGACCGGCAAACATTGCATTCCACGTAAACACATTTTTATCAGTGCTTGAATCGAATATATCTATTGCAGTCTCAAGACATCCGCACTTGGCATAAAAATCCACCAAAGCAGTGGTCAAAAAGGAAGAAACATGAATGCCATTTCGGGTGATGTGCTCGTGGATAATTTTCCCCTGTTCTAATTCCCCCAGCTGAGCACAAGCAGAAAGAACGGAGACCAGTGCGATGTTGTCTGGGCGAAGTTCTAAAGCAAGAAGCTGATTGAAGAGTTCGATGGCTTCACTGCACAAATTGGCCTGGGTATAACCAGCTATCATAGTGCCCCAAGAAACAGCATCACGTACGGGCATTTGGTCAAACATCTCACGTGCTCGCGTAATCTGCCGAGCCTTGACAAACCCATCAATCATGGTATTGTAAGAGACAACATCCCTGTAAGGACTTTCGGCGAACATTTGGTAGGCATCGTCGACACGGTCGTGGACAGAGTAAACACGTACAAGAGAATTCAGTACGAACAAATGGGCGACGAACCCGAACTTGAAAGCTTGTGAATGAACTGATTGTGAGAGGGCAAGAACACGGAGTTGAGCGCAGGCTTTGAGAACAAATGGGAAGGTGTGGAAGTCAGGGGAAACAGAGAGACGGCGCAACAGGGTAAATATGTGGAGGGCGCAGAGAGGCGTGGAAAGAAGAGTGTGAACTCGAATGAGGTTATTATACGAGAATGTTGATGGGTTTGGAATGGAACGGAAAACAGAGAGTGCATAGCTCGATGGGTTGAAAGTGGCGGATTTGGCCAAGTTAGTGGGTATGAGGATGGAAGCAAGGGTGTGGAGAATGGTATTCAAGAAAGGTGAAGGATGAAGGAAGAGGAGACCGGAAGTAATTGAATAACCATGAAGCTGATGCAGTTGTTTGATGAATTTGCATCTCTTTATCCCATTTAAGAGATTCATGTAACCCACACCTTTGCTTCAGTGACGAATCAGCCGGAGATATGATACTTCGGACGAGCATATGTATGGGACTCGTACTTTCACCATGCTCGTCGGCAGAATCCGCCTCTTTTTATAGGTTGGGACGAAAACGAAACAAGAAAAAATAAAAACAAAAATCGTGAACGGCAGGATTCGAACCTGCGCGGGCAGAGCCCACATGATTTCTAGTCATGCCCGATAACCACTCCGGCACGTCCACCTCATTGATGTGCTTCCCGCATCTTTTCAACTGGTAATGAGGCATTCTTACTATGGTAACGGTCTAACGGAATCGACTAATGCCCAAAACATAGGTAAACTCCGGCCCACGAAAACGAAGCAAGCAAGCCGTATAGAAGCCCAAGAAGCCACTTGTGCCCGCGGCGGGAAGCTGCTCCTTGGCGGGTGGCGGCGGCCTGAGGTATAAACTCAGACGTCTCATACAACGTCGGGAGGTAAAATTTGGCTGAAAACCACACCCCCCAGCGGTTCCACGTGACTCCAAACAGTGAGCGAGCTCGATATCCGAAGCTTTGGTGATAGGACACGAGAAGGATATGGGAAACAAAGAGAAAGCGAAGGAGCGAAGAGAAAAGAGGATGCAAGAGATATCGATTCTCAGGACCATGCCCTATTCTGATCACCAGAGGTTGGATTATTCGCTCCTTTAATCTATTTCAGCTTAAAAGGAACTTAATTTTAAAGTTTGCTCGCCGTTGGATTTATGATCGCCCGATGCCGAAAACCAACATTTGCTGGATTCTAACATCCCAAAAATCTACCAACTACGCACACTCTATTAGAGCTGACAGGAAAAAGAGGCATTACGAGTTTAAGAGTGGTCAAATTTATATGGCACTGAAACTTGTAAGGATAGGAGCTTGCTACTTGGCAAAACCAGAAAAGGAAAAAGTTTCGGGTGTATAAAATTTATTTGTCTTTTAATCGATTAAATAATAAGTATCTGGACTAAATGCAGAAGACTGAATGTCTTTCTAATTGGATAATTGAATTCGACCTGAGAATAATCGCACTAGGCAGGTATGTAAATACGGCTATATGTATTTTTTTTAACCGTGATTGCTGTTTACACCTACAGTAATTCAGAATCTTTCCCGCCCTTCATGGCATTAGATTTTTTTCCCCCCCTTTAATTTGCATAATCGCAGGTGGTGGTCTAAGGAAACAGTTGCCGTGGTTACTGGTGGAAACAGAGGCATTGGATTTGAGATTTGTAGACAACTAGCTGGACACGGATTGACTGTTATATTAACATCAAGGGATGCGAGTGCCGGTTGTGAGGCAGCTAAGGTCTTGCAAGAAGGTGGTCTTAGCGTAGTTTCACATCAACTGGATGTACTAGATTCTTCATCCGTCTACCATTTTGCTGAGTGGTTACAGAAAAATTACGCTGGTTTGGATATTCTGGTTGGTTTCAAAGATTTTCTTTTTCTTTTTCTTTTTATATATAACCTGGTTTCAACTCAAGCGCTGACCAACTGACCGATATTGGGATCTTCATAATTGTTCGTAAATTCTAATTGCTTCTAGTTTACCTTCTCAATGTTCGCTGCCTTATATATGTTCGTTTACTTTAAATTTATATTAATACCTTCTGGCCATGAAATTCTACTCAAATACAACAAATTTTAGCAGGAACTAGGAAGTAAAACAGGCCCTCCATTTATGTTTCTAAACAATGTTATTCTCTGCAGGTAAACAATGCAGGAGTTAATTTCAATCTTGGGTTTGATAACTCTGTTGAAAATGCCCTTAAGGTTATTAAAACAAATTATTATGGCGTTAAGATAATGACTGAAACTATGATTCCGTTGATGAAGCCTTCCACTAAAGGTGCTCGTATTGTTAATGTGAGCTCGCGTCTTGGTAGGCTAAATGGTAGACGCAATGTAAGTGAAAATTCTTTATGTTGCTTCCTGAAGATACATCTTTTCTGTGTTATATAGTATACCAACATATATGTATATGTATGTTGTGTGCGCGCGCGCGCGAACTATGGCGAAGCAATCTTTTTTCTTGTGATATATCCTGAAGCGAAGTTGATCTTCATCTTTAATTCCTTCTTTTGTTTACACTTTCTTCTGGTAAATTTGCTATTTTCTTGTCTGCCTTCATATTCAGAATTTGCAATTATTGGGACTAAATTAGAACATGTCACCGCTACAGAGATATCCGTGTTCTTTGTATGTTAAATTCCTTAAATTTCTTTATTCTTAGTCTACTAATATTACTTGAAACTTTCAACAAGGTTAAGTTAGAACCTGAAAGTGTTAGAGAAGCATTAAGCTTTATGACGCCTATCAGAATTCCTGTGGTCTCTCCTGTACTTCATTTTCATTTTCCCTTGACTGATATGTTAGACTGAAAAATTCATATAATTATACATCCTTTCGTTTTGTTTCGCATTTATTCTGCCATTTAAATATGTGATGTGTGCCTTCTGGCGATATCTTGTTGTTAGCTGCTTTAAATTACAATAGGGCCATTGGTTCCTTATGCAACTTGTTATAGGTCGTAGCCAAAATAAAAAAAGACTGATTTTTAGCTGCTTGAGGGACAGAGAATCGGCGATGTAGCCTTGAGGGAGCAACTAGATGACGAGGAATCCTTTTCAGAGGAACTGGTTGACAGGACTGTGTCCACTTTCCTACATCAAGTAGAAGATGGAACATGGACATCAAATGGGTGGCCTCAAACCTTCACTGACTACTCTGTGTCAAAACTTGCAGTTAATGCTTATACCAGACTTATGGCAAGAAAGCTTTGTGAGCGACCCCAGGGTGAGAGGATTTACATCAATTGCTATTGCCCTGGGTGGGTGAAGACTGCTCTTACGGGTTATGCAGGAAATATCACTGCTGAGGAAGGAGCTGATACTGGAGTATGGCTTGCCCTTCTTCCTGACCAACCTGTATCTGGGAAATTCTTTGCAGAAAGGCGGGAGATTAAATTTTAAGCCATTTGGATTTTGAGATGTATTGTGTATATGTATGAAGGGCAGCTATCACCTTTTGGGATGGAGAAGAAGTCGGCTTGCTTGATCAGTCCATGTAAAACCATGTTTGAAGTCAACCTGATGTTTCGCCTTGTCTATTTCCCCACGAGGTTACTATTTCCTAGTGCTAATAGTTAATACTCTTCCGGTCTTTAATATAGGACCCAATTATTGAGTTGGTTTTGGTTATAAATATAATACCCATTTTTTATATTTATCAATTTTCTCTAAATTACCCCTATAGATACTCTCTCAACTATAATCAAATAGAATAGGAAGAGAGGGTATTAAGAAAGATGATTACGGTATTTTAGGAAAAACATGTCACATTTCTTATAATTAACTAACTTACCTAACTTCCTTAATCTAATCAAATTAGTTAAATGAGTCTTATATTAAGGATCAAAGGAGTATCATTTCAGTCTTTTAATCCTCGAATCAGATATTCACAAATCTGTTCAATTAATTCTGCATTTAACTTTTATCCGCTGTGCGCGCGCGCTTACCATTTTCGTAGATATTAATAAGAGATTTTAAGGCTGTAGTGAAATTTAATTTATAGTTTTTATAACACAAACAATTTAATACTTTTATGTACCAATATATTTGAGGATTAAAATTTAATTATGTAGCGGTGGGTTGTAAATTGTGCGCGCGCGCGTGTTTTTTTAACCCCCAACAGATAAACTGTATTCGTTAAAAATAACTAATATTCGAGTTTATATTTTTTTTCAAAACAAAAAAATTAAACCATCGAACTAAAAAAAATGCTCCATCTTATCCCATTTATATGTTACTCTGAACATTATTTATAACACATTATCAACATTTTAAAAGCTGAATATTGAACCTGCAAGCCTAGTGGATTGTGGTTTTTCTGCTGAATCAGTAATGTGAGAATTAAATAAAAAATATTATATATGTGTATAACACATATATAAGAAATAAAATGTTAAATAAATTTAAAAATAAACACATATAAACAGTAAAAACATATTTCATAAAAGAAATTATAATACAATTTAAAAGATAATTAAAAGTAATAACTATAAATAAATATTTAATAAAATAATAATGAAACTCAAAAAAAAAAAGAGAAAAAATTAAGAAGGCCAAGCAATTTGCACCTTATTCACCATTTTTTTTAGCCATTTTAAAATATAGGGAATGAAAATTGTGAGCTATTTACATGATATTTATATAATTCTCTTGCTGATTAAGTGATTAAAGATAGAAGGCACAGGGCGCACGCACGCTGCGAGCCTGCGAATGCGAAGCTTTTTCTTTTATCAGTTCGTTCCATTTTTTCCCTTCATACGAAAAATTGACGAGGATTAAAACTCTATTGTAGCCCAAAAAGAGAGCCTATTTACTAGAGCCTTGCATTGAAAATGAGAGTAAGAACTAAGATTGGGATTAACAAAATTTATTAAAAGAGTTTTTAGAACAAAAAATTACTTAGTATATTAACTTGAACAAACCTGTATATGTAAAATTAAAAAATATTATGGAAGGAGATAGTATTTCCCATTCAATCTTCATGGATTTACTTAACCCATATAATAAGTAATTGTTTATACTAAATATTTTTTTAATTACAATATCAGTTCGCATTCTAGAAAAAGTAATTAACGGTTTTCAAGTTTCAAGTAATGAAGCTAAGGGCATGTTTGAATTAGTGTTACGCAAAGTTGACTTCTAATTCAACTGATTCTTGTAACTGAAGTAAGAGTAAAGGTCAATTAGAGTATGTTTGGATAGGTGGTTTTAAAAGTCAGTTGAAAAAGTTAAAAGTTGTTTGGATGATTAATAAAAAAGTTAGTTTAATTGTAAAATGACTAAAAAGGGTATGGACTTTATTGGATAATAATGTTTAAAATTTTAAGTTTTTAATGTGATAATAATTTAAAAAATACATAAAATTATTATGATAAAATATAAATAGTTTATTTGTAAAATTATAAAATAAAAATATTTGTTATGAAGAAAAATTTGAAAACACATTGTAGATAATTAATTAAATATACATAATAGACAAACATGAATATAAATTAAAATTTATTTGGTCTAAATAAAAACATATTATGCTAACGAAGGAGATGAGATAGAGGAAAAAATGTGAAGGTAAATCTGGAATGTTCATTTTTAATAATCACCGTTTGACACTGCAGTTTGAAAAGTCATATTTTTCTCCGTTGAATCCAACTAAGGTTGAAAGCCAAAAGTTAGTTAGAAAAGTTAACCCAACCAAACAATAGTTTTTGTTCAACTTAATTTGTAACCTCAATTTCACAGATTTCAAAATACAACTATAGTTTCAACCTGCAATATAAACATGTCCCAGGGCGGCCGAGGATGGTATTCTGCCACCATGTCCTTGTTTTGTGCTTCTGTCATGTTGTTGCGTGTCAGCTATCATTGATCTCCATTTTCCCACCATTGTCAAAGATAGAGAGGTAGAATCGTTGATTTCTAATATTCTTTCTTACTTCTTTTACCCCTCATTCTAATCCCTGTTTTCTTTCTCTTCTCTAATTATTATTCCACCGATTTCAGGAAGGACGTGTACATGCAAGGTCGCACGTGGCCTCTACTCCGTGTCACGCTGTCAAACATCGGATTAATCCAACGCTCTAAAGCCTCTCACAGCGCGAAAAGACCCGGCGCTCCTAGCCCCCGTGGCTGAAGAAGGGACACGACAGTCGTCGCCCTGCCTCGTCTGTGCGTGGTTTCCTTTCCAACTAGCAAAGCAAGAATTGCTGCCAAATACCTAAACTTAGCCCCTAAAGGGCGGAATCCCTTCACTTCTCTTTTGGTTGGCGATTAATTTGTTTGTAACAGCGGTGCAATTTAAATTCTTGGGTTTAGGTTCTGCAGAAACCACAATCTGATTGTAATGGCGAGTTTGCGAAGACTTGTAATTAACGTTTCCAGGGTGCTCAATTATGCGTCTACGCCAAGCTCTATCCAACCTACTTCAAATCCCCTTCTCAGGTTCTCCTTAAACCATAAATTTCTCCCGTGAATTTGAACTCTGATTGGTGTTTCTTTTTTAATTTTTTTCTCTTATGGAAGTGGGGGTTATTGTTTTTTTAGGCCTTCCTATGGATATGCTTTGTCTTCTCGATTCACTTCCAGAGTAACGACGCTCAATCGCTTGCTATAGACCTGTCCAACGAAGAAAGCAAAAGGCGCTTGTTTAATAGGTTCCATTCTGGAATCTCAGTGTTTTCTCCTCATTTCTCCTCTCTTCTATTGAATACGTTCCTCCATCATCTTTTTTTTTTTTTTGTAATGATAGACTTGACATGTTGATTTACTTCATGTTTCAATTTATGTGTAGATTATTGTACAGAAGCAAGCAACGAGGGTTCCTGGAGCTGGACTTGGTCCTCGGCAAATGGGTGGAGGAGAATATCCATTCCTTGGATGAAAATCGGCTTAAATCTCTTATTCATGTTCTGGACATGGTATTTTCTGAGTCATCCTTATATTTTTTATTAATAAGATCACGGAAGAATTCATTTCGCTCTATCTGCCCTAACTGTTATGTTCTTAGGAATCAAGTGCTTTCCAATATCTTCCGTAGCTCTTGTTTGTGTCTCTGTCTCTTTGAATGAATGCATGCCTGCAAGAGATTTAATTTTACTACTTAGTATTATAATCCCCTTCACGGACTATCTTTTTGCCACTTATATCTAGTCAAACATCATCAAGGTAAGATAGAGTAGTTCAAGTCTGGAATCTGATTTGATTTGGGAAGAGAATCCTAACTTCTAGTTAATCAGGACCAGAAAAGAAATTTTTCAGGTCAAAAGCTAGAGGCCGTTTGGTTCTTTAGGTCTTTAGAACATGATATTTGGAGCGGTAGCAATGCTTCTCTGAAAACTCAAAAACCTTAACACCTGTGAGTCCGTGGCATTTCAAACATCTAATTTCTGGACTGCAGGAGAATCCGGATTTATGGAAATGGGTATCCGGGCAGGAGCAACCCCCTGAAGCAGTCACCTCAAATCCAGTGAGTTTCTTGCTATCAATTCAATGATGAAGTTCCAATTCACATTTTCCTCCCCGTGTTTTTTCTTCGGGGTTAAAATTCTCACACGAACCATCTGTTGCCTTGTAGGTCTTTGCTGCTGTGCGGGACGGAGTCAAGAAGAACCTTGATAGCCATGCCGCCCCTGAAACAAGAGCAACGCCTGGCCAACCATGGGTAAGAGGTTGGGATGATATCAAGAAAGGTCGGGATGGTCCTGTTGCTGGGAATCAGTAGCTCCTTCTCGATGGTTTGGGGTTGTCTCTTTGTAAAAGCAAAAAAAGGATTGAATAAAATCTGGTCGGCCATTATTGTTGTGTTTATGAAGGGCTGAGTAACTGCAATTTCAAGGCTTGTATAAGCTGCTTGAGACATGAAAATACTCCTTTGGCCTGACTGTTATCCTCGGTGTTCTGTGTGTTAAACTTGTTTTCTTTTCTTTGTTTTTTTTTTTTTGGGAATAAAGTGCTGGGTTCTATCATTCTTAACTCAAAGGGAGATACCTACAAGAAACAAAACAAAAGAAAGAGACGAGACTTGACTTCCCCCTTGCTTGATTCTTGATTTCTCTTCTACCAGAGGGAATTTAAGTCATTTTTTGAATGATGTGGTTGGTAGGGGTGAACCTGCCATGGTTCTCCCTTGATAAACCGTGTGGTTTGCAGTTCAATTGATACCAACCGCTGCTTAAGGAATGGATGTTTGAGTGTGCGAGCTATTATACGGGAAAAAAAAAATTACAAATAAAGACCCTCAATATGTAAAATTGCGATTTGAGATTTTTAATTTGAAAAATAGCAAATAAGGATTAGGTCCTATTTTTATAAATGTGAAACGTGAGTGAAATGTCTAAATTGTTATTCAGTTAAATTGTGATTTAGTTTACTGAAATTGTCATTTGTTAAAGTAAATTTATCATTTCTCATAGTCAACTCGTCATTTGGTACACCTTTAGTCAAGTCGTAATTTGGTCCACTCAAATTGTCATTCATTAAAATGAATTTGTCATTTTCCATAGTCAACTTGTCATCTGGCTAAGAGATATTTTAAATATTCATTACGATTTTATATTTGAAAAAGGAGGATCGGGTGTTTATTTGTTAAATTGAGGACCGCAACTTAGTGTCTTTATTTATAATTTTTTCAACAAAAAAAAATCACATTTTGTAATTATGAATTATGATCGCCGTGAGTCGATATTAGCGTCAAAGCATGGAAGCATTTTTGTTCAAGGTTCCTTCAATAGCGAATGGACTGCATACAATTGGTGCCTTGAACAGTAATTCATCTTGTTCGGGTTGAATGTTCACTCATTTAATATTTTAAAATTTTTAAATATATTAATTCACTTCGTATATTCGTGCTGACATTTCTAAATCATGAATATTCGGTTATAAGTCCCACAAATTAATCTGGAATTGGTCAATTAGAAGTCTCATAAATAATATAACTACAATTTAGTTAGTGAATTATATTTCATCACTCAAGAAAATTATATAAGTTAACTATATAGATTAAAATCTTTAATTACATATCTTGCAAATTATTAATTTATTGATTCTTATAATACAAGGCGTATTAAAATCATAATGAATATATCATATTCTAAATAAATGAAATTTTTATCTAAGTGGTATGTTTTCTTCTCTTTTATTTCTTCTTATATTTTCAATAAGTAGAACGCTGTTTAGTTAATTATGGTGACATGCAAAAAAATAAATAAGTACTTCATCAAAAAAATAAATAAGTAAAATGTTAAAATTGCAAAAATTATAGCTGAATAAATCAGAATCCTGCCGCGCTGATGAGTAAAATACACGTCTTACATTCGTAATAAATTTTGTTGATTTTATTTCAGACTAATGCTGGTTAACCCAATTGACGGCGGGGGAGTGATCTCACAAAAAGTTGAGGTCTGTGCCTCTATCTCGGGATGATGATGATGATGAGCCTTTCTCAGGCCAATGAAGATTGTCGCAGCAGCTAGGCTGCCATTTCCCCCTTATGTGTCTACTCCTGTAACTTTAATTTGACGAGTTCCTTTGTTTTCTTCTTAAACCGTCTTCTGCTTCACCTGCAAAGTTTCTAGATTCTTTTTGTACGATGATTGATGTCTTAAGAATGGCTGGATTTAGATGATTCCTCAGTTTCGCGGATTATTATTTGTATAGTAAACAGTTTACATGGGTAAGGAGTCGGATTCGAACGATTCCAATGGATGGAACCGTGCTCGGGGGCTGGTGGTGAAGACTCTAGTACTCCTTGGAGGTGCACTTCTGGTGAAGCGACTAAGTAAGTCTACCACACGTTGGGACCATGCTCGTATTGTCTCTCAGTCCCTCGCCGGCGAAAAGGTGAATCGTCTACTCATATTTGCATTCTTTACTGCTCCTTGTTGCTTGTTGTGCGTGTATATGTGTGTGCTAGATGATCCTTTTCTCTATGTTTGTGCTTAATTCTTCAAAACTTTTTGGTGTAGTATTCAAAAGAGCAAGCCTCCAGAGACCCGGATAATTATTTCAATATTAGGTATGTTAATTCATTCTTTTCAGTTTCTGATTGGCACTGTTACCATTATCTGTACTATAGCAGCTTCTGTTTTGCCTATTTTATTCCCAGACGTTTCAGATTATAATTAGTATCAGTACCTAATGCCTATACATTTCACCGTTTTCGAAGTTGCATTGCCTGGAACCATAATTTCTTAACGATTCCCTCTGGAAATTTTTCAGTTTGAGAAGGGGAAAAGGGAGGGAGTGATGACCGAATTTATTTTCTTCATTTGTTTTTGGAGAGGGAAGCCACTCATAAATGCATCATTTTTATCTATAATTTTCGCAGAATGCTCACGTGCCCTGCGGCAGATCTAGTGAATGGTTCAAATGTCCTGTATTTTGAACAGGTGAATATAATACGAGTATACTAGCATCTTCATTGTGAATAATTTTTCCGTCTTGTAGATCTCAATCTCATAAGTTGCTCATGAATATTTTTTCTTTGTGCTGATAGGCATTTTGGAGGACTCCACAAAAGCCCTTTCGACAGGTAGTACACATGTCTTGTGAGTTGTGAGAATTGATGTTCAAATTTATTTCGTATGTTTCTTAATACTCAAAATCTGAACATGAACCAGTGGCCCAGAAAAGGTGGGAAAAAGAAAAAGAAAAGAAAAACCTGAACATGCGCAAGACTACTCCACAATGTTGACTTTCTGGGAATTTTGCCACACGCACCTTACTATTTTGGTTTTTCTGATGATGCATGGTCTAAATTATCTTCTATCATCTCCATGCAGAGGTTTTTAATGGTGAAACCTTGTCCAAAAGAGTTGAAATGCGATGTTGAGGTTTGTGTGCGACCAGTTTTATGATGTCCTTTTTGTGGTTCTTTTAGCTATTTGCATTTATGCATGGAACTTGGTATGGCTGCTATTATATGGTTATACGGTGCTCTCTCCCTCTCATTTAATAATTATGAGGAGTTTATTCTGTGAAATTTAGTTAAATTTTGCTGCGTCATGGTTGAGAATTGTGATTTAGATTATGTAATTTATGCTATCTTTGCTTTCTAACATCTCTAACTTCATAAAATAACAAGGAGGACTTCTTTAAAGGGAACGACTCTTTATTTTTCTATGGAATAAATATTTGAAGAGTATGTGTTCTCATGCCTTTCTTCCCTCCTCCCTTCTTTGGACCATTTATGCTCCCTTACCTTGAGGAATGCATCTCCTCTGAACTTTTTGGACTTTTGAATTTGTTTCTGATTTCTATGGCAACCAAAAGTAAGTGGTCTAAGATGTAACTAGGTTTTGTTGAACTTCTGATAGAGGAAGCTGCATACCTCATCTTTAGAAGATTACTGTTCTCTCATTCCTGTTACTGATTAATGGACATTATATGTTATTTTGAATTAGTGCCTGACTGCTAGCTTCGATTTTCTGTAGTTAAGTACATATGCCATTAGAGACATGGAGGAGTACAAGAACTTTTGTGATCGCCCAAAGGATCAGCGTCCACAGCAAGAAGAAGTCATTGGGGTAAGCATTCAATCATGTCTATAAGAGGATACAGTTTAAGGGCATAAGGCTATATAAATTTTTCTGAACCTTAGCTAGTTTTATCTGATTTTCAGCAGTACAGTCTATATCAATAAAAAGAAAAAAAAATTTACGAGATATGATATACTGTCAAAAGATTTTAAAAAAAAATCCTAGAATTTAAATTATAAAATAAAAATAAGTATCAAGTATGTTATGGAAGTGATTTTAAATGTGGATGGTATCTTTAAACTGTATAAGCAATTGAGCATGGTTGTTTTCTGAGTAAGTGTGCCGTGGTTTGCAGGACATTGCAGAGCATTTGACAACAATACATCTGAAGCGCTGTCCGCGTGGAAAACGCTGCTTATATGAAGGTTCAACCCCTCCTGGCGGGTTTCCTAATTCATGGGTAATTTGTAGTTAAACTATTGCCTTATAGAAATCATCCCCTCCCCATCCCGAGTCTTATGTGCTGCTTTTCTTTGTCCAAGATGGTCTCATGATGGTTTGTTGAACGTGGATTTAATATCATCAATATAGAACATAAAGTTAAAAATCCTTGGTAATGTGCCAGCTTTGTTGAACTTGGATTTTGAATTTTTTTGCTTGTCTTTTTTCTCTCAATTGGTTTTCTATCCTTTTGTTCTCAAGATTCAAACTCCCTTTCCTTTGGAGGGGATTATTCTATTCTAATTCTGTATAATATCTTGTCCTTTTTGTTGCAGAATGGAGCATCCTACTGTACTACCGAACTCACAGTCATGAAAAATAAGGAGATACAAACCTGGGATAGGGGTTATGATGACAATGGAAATCAAGTTAGTTTTGTACCTAATTCTGCATTTTTTTTTTTTAGCTAGTTTGTCGAAATGGGTCACAGGAATGGCTACTTGTAAATAGGCATTTATCTGAGGGAAAAAGATTCAACATTATTTATTTTTGTGCCTGATTGCAGGTTTGGGGGCCGAAGGAAGGACCTTATGAGTTCAAGCCCGCACCAACCTCCAGTTTCAACGATATGTTTTCTCCCTTGAACTTCCCCCCTCCACCATCCATGGAGAGAAGAATAGAGGGTTCATTTATCTTGCAAGAATGAAGAGAAAAATTCATCATGAATTTATCTTGTTTCAGGATCTTTTTAAGAGGAAGCAGCCGCTTTCCCCAACTGGGGATGAAGCTATTGCGAAGCTCCAAAGGCTGCAGAGTTAGGAAATTGAGAGCATTGAAAAGAAAATGACCTTAAATCATTGTGGAATAGCCCCAGATGGTGCCTTTCATGCAAAATGTGTAATTGCTTTATTTTACACGGCCGCAACACCCATTTTCGTAGGTCTTCAGTCATCAGTAGTATCTTACTGTCAATAGTGTAGTTCGATATTATAAGCAACAGCCAATAAATAGGTCGCTGTTCTCTCGATCGGTCAAACATTGCATGAGTTTTTCTAGCACATTCATGTAAAGATTTATATAGGTTCCTTGAAGCTATTTGCGTGGTTGCATTATCTGCTTTCTCTCTGCTTATGCATTTATTGGCAAAACTGAGGTTGCTTTATAGTTTCGTGGTGTTAGAAGAGAAAGGGATGACCGGTTATTTACCAAAAATAAAGAGGGTAGAAGCATCTATCAGGCAACTTCACGATGGAGGTTTAACATTATACCATACTAATATATTTAAAGTTGTAAACTAGGAACGTTGGGGGGAAAATATAAAGCAAGTCCGCAATGCGGACAGATATATAGGCTTGATTGGGAGTGAGGCCTACGGAAATTATGAGTGCTGTTGAAGTACGGTGATGGTTATAAGTGGATTGGGAGCAAAAGGATTGGGGAGGACCGGCATGGGGCCAAGGGGATGATGGAGAAGGGGGTCTGGTGGTGCTGTGTTTTTCTTTGCTCTTTCAGTGCCCACCAATTACTGCTTCTCAAGATTGGTCAATGACAATGGAAAGTGGTGCGACACACAAAATGGTGGAAGATAGGCGTATAAGTTTCATCGCCATGTTGTGTCTGCAGCCTCCATGAAAAAAGCGTGGCTTTCATACCCCCACAACGTACAATAATGTCCACTGCCAAATTTTGTGTTTCACTGCATTTGTTTATTGAGAAATGTAAATTATCTAACGATGTCAAAAATTGGGGGGAAAATAGGCGGTTGTTGGAGGCGGTGGTGGGCATGATGGTCAACACACGATTAATTAGAAATGAACCACCAGTTGTTAGTATAAAATAATTATACGGGAGAAGGACATATGCTATGAGTAAGCATTATTAGCTTTGAAACTACCTTACCGGACACGCTCTGGTTCCAGAACAACCAGAAATTATACCACCAGCTAATCTCGAGCTTTTTAAAGAATCAACACCCCTAGTTGAGAGGTGATTGAAAACACATGAACTTTACACGTTCCTTTCATGCACAGAGGATCAAGAAACGTACAATGAAAGAATTATTAAAAGAGAGGCATAACAACAAAAGAAAACTCCATCATAGCTGCAAATGGACAACATATCTAATATATTGTCTGGAAAAATTATCAAAATTTACAATGAAAATTGAACCCAGCATCTGAATTACAACCAACCCCTATGAACACTTGGAGGATTTGACCAAGCAACATAAAGAATCCTAATTGCCTCAAAGAAAAACTGTTATAACCTCTACCAAGGTTTCAGGTCACCCACAGGGCCAGCAGTCCAATTCAAAATCTTTTCCCCTGGTTTCAAGTATATACTCTTGTCGTGTGGCAATTTACGTGCAAGCCCGTTTAGAACTTGATGGAAAGCATCTCCTGGTTGCGCAGGCTGAGGGAATAGCATAGCTTGCTTCATGGAAGGGTTTGCAAGCAACCTCTGCTTCCTTAATATTACTTCTGGTGGGATAGATGTGAGTATAGTGTCCAACTTAGGGACATCCTCTTCGTCAACAAATACACCAATCTCTTCCCATGGGATTGCGTCAGCAAATGGTAGGACAATATCATCAGCAATGATAACAGGGATGCAACCAAATATCACAGCTTCAACCAATCTAGGACTCCAAGGGGCCCAGCCAAGTGGACACAGACAAAAGACAGCGCGTTGCATGTCCTCGTAATATGTAGTTGGATGCTCAGTAGAAATGTCAAAAAGTGGGTTGTCCTTAAAATTCTCCCACACTGCTGCTCTTGCACCTCTGTAAATTTACAAGATACAATCACTTTGACTGATAAAATTATCTGTAGTTGTGTTTGCTTTACATTACAAAAACATGCATGCATAGCACCAGACTTTCAAGCATATTTTTCGTTGATTTCTGCACGTAATCTCAAAAGTCAACTTTTGATCACCAAAGGACTAAGTTCCAATTTGATTTACTAGTTTTAATAATTCAATCATAATAACTAAACACATCAATTAAATTCTAATAGCATTTTCGATCATAGGATGCCACTACATTCTTTGGCACATATGTATTGAAATATAAGACCTACCTTGCATAGTAGCCGCCTTCAGGGTCATTTCCAACATCATAAAACAATCCTCGAAAGTAAACAAAAATGGATCTAGGAGTTTTTTCAGGAATTAAATGGGTGTGCATTTTCTGAGGTGGAGCATATGGAGGAATGGTGATTGAGCCCTCTTTTAGGCAGACATGATTCCTCTGTCCAAATGTCTGAACCAAGGTAGCACGCTGCAGCAATGGCAGAATTCCTCTTTCAATCGCCTTCTCTTCCTGGAACAAAACAATATAACAAAAATATATACTTTCATGTATAATACCAACAAAGTAATCTGATATACTTGAAAAATATTACTTTATTTGCGCACAAAATATTCTTTTTAAAAAAACTTATAAAATGATGTACTAAATTTTCATACTTGATAATGGAAACATGCACCAAAGTCATGAGGAACCACAAAGAAATGATCCGCCCCTTCTGTCCGATTCCAATAAGGCCAGTTTGAAGAAATAAGCTGTATAGCACTTCTCATCATTCTCGGTGATTTAAAAGGTAAAGGAAGTCCATTCGGTGTCAAATCACAGGTGGTGTATACTGGGGTGTAAAACCAATCAGCTTCTTCAGGATTAAGGGTTCGAACAGGACTAGATAAGAGAAATCTATGCATAAAGATTTCAGCTGCAAACATATGAGTGAGGCATCTTGGATCCTTTTGCAGAATTTTCTTATTATATTTGCTAGGGAGTTCATAAACAAAAACCTTCAACCTTCCCACTGGATCATCTTCTAGTACATCACCAGCACTACCTGCAATTGTTCATCCATAATATAAACACTGATGATTAGTCTCGGTTATACAGATTAAATATAACATTGATTCTGAAGTAGTTCAGATCACACTGAAGTTTAGCAGATCTGTATGTGTCAAGCTTATCACTATAATGAGTTTCATTATGAAAGGCTTTGAGAAGTTGCAGAGAAGCCAGCTTATCAATGACCTGAAATTAAAATTTCAAGCAACCAGGCATACCTGTGCAGGTAGACCCATAATTATCAAAATTAACAACAAACACCAAATCAAATTTAATGGACTACCGATATTTGAACTCATGTCTCACTTCCACAGCAATATAACAGAGCCACCTTCAGATATATCGGATTAATTAGAGCATTTAACTTTGACTTCACTCATCTTTACCTGGGTGATATATAGTGCCCCAGTATATAGGTGTGTCCGAATAAACCTCTGACTCCATATACCAAAGTAATACATTTTTCTTTGATACAAAAAAAGGGCATGATTTTGGCTGGCATGAGATCACTAAGTAAACAGAACGCTTTACTACCTCCTATCAGCCTGCATATCCCTATCCTAGTGAAAATTGACCACAAGAACCTGTGTTGATATTGCAAACAATTAGCTGACCCAATAACAGCAGATAGAGCCACTCTATTAATTCCATTTTTTTCTTAAAAAAAATCAATTGACGGGACCGATAACGGCTTCTATATCATCTATTATCCATTGCAACTGGAGCAGCTTCAGAACGTCAATCCCTAAAGCGGTTCATACTCAGTGTTGGAGCCGCGCCCGCCCATATCAAACCAACAAATAATTCAATGTGTGATCTAACTAGCACGGTAGCAACTTAAAAATGTGATTTTAGGACTATGGTGTTTCACAAGATGCTAGGGAACAAAAGATCTATATCGAGACCAGTACGCATAAATTTGGCAAAAACCAAAAAGAAAGTCAACAGCTTATATAGATATCCAAGTGAACCTTAATCTAAAGTAGATCTTAATTGAATACGCGTCAGAAGAACCCAGGAGAGCGCCACAACTATGAAGGATCCAATCATGACCAAAATGAACTCGACTGTAATCAACAGCCCCAAATCAAAGGAAGATAACTAAACTTCCGAAATTAAAAAAGAACTCGGAGATTAAATAAATCGAAAAACGAAGTGGGTCAATGACAGGGATTGCACCTGAAATTCTTTCAGTAGGTTGATTTCGACCTCGCTCGACAGCACCACTTGTACAGAGGAAAGCAACACAAAGAAGCCCAACGAAACCCCATTTCCTACTATTCATTTTGAATTTTTGATTCCCCAGGAAGTTTTAATTCGAGGAATCTCACTGATAGACACGGAAGAAGAGGAAAGCTGGTCACAAAAATATAGCTGTGATAGACGAGTAAAAGAACGAAAGGAAGTCAATTTTAGTCAGCAGAAGAAGAGGACGAAAGTTAAGACGTCACAGGGCAGAGTAGTTGTGGGAGATTTCTTAGCGTTTGGGCTTTTGAGGCTCCGCTCGAAGAAAAGGAATAGGGGATCTTCTCAGCAGCAACGAGAGAGACAGATTTGGCAGAACAAGAAGGCGAATATTGGCTTTGAAGAAACAGAGTTAAAGGGTTTCCAACTACTCTGAAAATTAACGTGAGCGATGGTGGATTATTGAAGAAGGAGAAGCAGCAGGATTTGAAAATGTCAGATTCCTTCGATTTCTTTATCGGCGGGTGGATGAGCAGTCCATCTCAGACTACCATATACACACCTAAACCCAGCTACGTCACGCTGTGAAGTTCAACCCCGGTCGTCTGTCTTGTACTATTTTTTCAACCAATGCCGTTCTTCCACGTGTGAAATTGTTTTTCTTCAGAGGGCGTCCTCAAAAATCTTCGTATTTAATTATACAAGTTATAAAATTTTGCCATAAATAGTAAATTTGCAGGCATGAAAAGGCTAGATTTCTTTCTGTGTTTGGGCACGAAATTTATCGCAAGAATGCCGCATTTAACAGAAATTTCCGGACACATTGTCTTTTCCGCCGCCTTCGTGAGTAAATCGTATCAGTAATACTATTTGCTCTCAAAATTTGCAGTTTTCCAACCAAAGAAAATCCTATTTTGTGGACTGGATGTTTGTAAGAAGAAAAATATCCACATGCGTTTTGAATACTTTCACTTATAATCAAACATGTTTCATATACTCCTCCACTCCTAGATATACTTTCCGTCCTAAATAAAAGATTTTTTTTATAGTGTAAAAGGGTTTTATATTTAGAATTGGAAGGGTAATATATATACTTTGGTTCTTAATATAAAATCTCATTTGATTTTTATTTTATATGAGACTTCAATCTATTTTATTTATCATATTTATGTATTTTTACAAGATAATTCTTCGGTAATTTTAACCAATACACTTGGTTAATAATGATATTTTAGAAAGACAGCACCTATCTATTGCAGATAATTAACTTAACTTATTTTCTTAGTCTTAATTTAGTTAACTAGCTTTATAATTAGAACCGTAAAATAAAATAAGTTGGACTTTTTTAACAGCGTAGCCAAATCAATACTAGTTCGTGCTTATCAACGCATGCTTCGTGATTTAAATAATGGATATTTTATTACGATTCGTTTCTGTTTTACAAGTTTACCAAATGAAGTCTTAGGAATTTTCTTTTTAAACTCGCATTCAACAACGTTTAAGCTCAAAACTATTATAATTACCTTTTTTCTCGTCATAAACATGAATATTATCATTTAACGTGTTCTAAACAAATTGATTCTTCCACCAAATGTTTATGTTAACGGAGGATTGGATGGTGTTATACCTTCTTAAATATCGTCTCAGTCTTTGATATATAAATAGTTGAGGTTTGAATTTGAATATATTCTCTTTTTTTTGCAAGTATAGATCTACTTTTTATATTTATCATTTTTTAAACTAATTATCTAACTTATAAATTAATCTATAATTCAATATTATATAAGAATATTTTATAAAGATGCTTGATAGGTGTTGAACTGAAGGAGAAATCATCGCATCCTCCTTTTTTTTTTTTTTTACTAGACATAAATATTTTTTATTAAAGATAATTTTTTTCAGATGCTAAAGTTTGATGAGGTTGATTCTCATTTTCCTGCGTTGTGATTGGGTTGATAACTATGGCCCAGGAAGTTAAAACTTCTGAGGCCTCTCTTCCAGCCTCGAGCTGTTGATTCAACCCCAGTAAGTAGGTAATTAAGGGCCCTAAACTGGCTGTGAAGCCCAGTTTAAAATGCCCCCCCTGTGCTTTTAAGCAAACTGCAATTTTTGTTTATTTTAATGATTAGCTTTTTAATCCAATGGACGCCTAGCATAATGGGCGACCCGAGATTGTGCTTGTGCCCACGGTCAAATATTTCCTAAAAGAATGTTACGTGTAAGGAAAAGGGTGATGCTGGTGAAATATCCTCCCGCGCAAACGATGTAATAACCCCCCAAAAAAATTTTTTTAACAGTAAGTGAACTGCACAGTTGGTATCATTTTCTATCAAAATTATTATATTGCATGTTGCTCATTCAATACTTTCAGTAATCAAATGAAGAAGTATATGTAAATTATTCTAAAATTTTTTACTTAAAAAGTACTGCATATTTAAAAATTTTGTTAATTAAAAATCATTCTGAATGTTCAAAATTATAATAATTTTATCCATTAGCACCATAAAAAAATTTAACTCACATAACGTGATCTATTAATACTTTCAAGGTATATGTTTAGAGAGGACACGTGCATATAAAAATATGGGTAGAAGGAGAACTACATCCGTTTTTAATTATAAAATTTATTTTACAGACTGTTATAAATCATTAGTGGAGGTAATATATAGGTAGGTACCATATGTGAGTGAATCTAGAGTGGCAGAATGAAGTAGGATATGGGCGCCTGAAGGAGCGCGTGGGGATCGACCAAGCACCTCACAAAGCACAGGAAGGGATGCCATGTCGCCATGTAATCATTAACCATCATAATGCCAATCACCCCCTTACCATCTCCACGTGCGTTCTTGCCCTCCTCACCCTTGTTGTATCCTAGCAGTTTACTCCTCGTAAATTACTCATTTTTTCCCCTAATAAATTAGATTTCTAACAACCCATTTTATTGTCATTAGAATTAAAAAAATCAGAAGTCAAATGCACATTCCCAATAAAATCTACACCGACGATCACCATCCACTGGCAGCAATACTATACATTCGATACCCAACTCATATTCATTAAATATAAAAAATATTTATGCTCAATGAACCATTTTTTTTAATATTTTCATGCTCCTCTCATACAGAAGTTTAGTAGTTAAGAAACTAATTTTAGTGATAAATGTAATGCAGTGATTTATTTTATATTTTATATTTATTATTCTTCTTATCCTGATGTAAACTTATTTAGAAAATTAATATTGATCTTATATATAAGATTTATTTCATATATTTATTATTTTTTAAATTAACCGTATTAATATTTTTCTAACAATAATCAAATAGAAGAGAGAAAAATAAATTAAAAAACATATCAGGATGTTTCATAAAAAATATATCATATTAACTAATTTAATTAATATTATTATACTATTCAAATTAGTTAATTAAATCTTATACTAACAAACAGAGGAATATATATTTTTTTAAGCTAATTTATTTAACTTGTTGCTTAATATATATACTAATGATACATCGTAATTGTTAAAATTAAATAATTTAGAGAAATATTTTAATCTTATTTTTTATATTACGCAGCAAAGGATGCTTACATGCATGAACACGCATTTAAACTCGGTTCGTACATCTTCATATTATGAGCAATTTTATTTACCGAAATTAATTTGTTGAAATAATTATCCAGCCAATGGAGATGTGACGTTAAACTTAAAATGTAGTTACAATTACTGGAGGGAACATAATTAATCACATGACCTAATTAAACTCAACTCTACGCGCTCA
>NW_021634027.1:0-80077 GCF_004799145.2 Neltuma alba | reverse complement strand
GGAAATTGAGTATGAGTTGTTTTTGTTGATGTTTGGTGCGGTTTTGAATGGTTATGGAAGAAATTACCCTATGAACTATGACTTTTCAGTTCAGCCAACTCAAGAACTCAAGTGTAGGAATTGTTTCAATAAGTTTTAATGGTCCCAATGGATTTAAAATGTGATGGTATGTAGGATTATGCTAAGGAAGTGTGTTCAAATTCATTGGAATCAAATATGAAAATTTATGAACCTAAGAGGAAGTGTTCAGCCATCTTGATATATGGAATTATGATTGGATTTTGATGGTTTTGATGCTTCCATTGAACTCCTTGGGCGTTTTTGTGCAGGGTTATATAGAGGAATTGAATTTGGAAGCATTAAAATCAAAGTTGGAAATTTTGACTTTTTTTTTCCTTGGAAAATTCATTTCTGTTTTGACCAGAACTTAAGGAAGGGATTTGATTTTGTAAAATTTGATTTGATATTTGAATTCTACATGAAAAACCATGTAGGAATGGCCAAGGAGGTTTCTTGAATCAAAAGGAAACAATTAGGCCAAAAATCCCAAGAAAGAAGGGTTTAATGTTTAAGTAATAGGGAATGTGTTTGAATAATTGTGGAATGATTGGCATTGGTGTTGGTTTGATAGGTACCTTGCCAAATCCTCAAGAAAATATCTTGAACTTAAAGGAAATCAAGGACCAAGTACCAAAAGGTAGCATTGAATTACAGTTTGATTGTTTTCTTGCTTACATTGATGTGTTAATGTGAATGTGTGCAATGTATGCCATGATGTGACTAAACTTTATTGCAAATGTTGATTGCAATGTTTGAATTATGTTTCCTTGGCATTATGTCCATTGAATATGTGTATGATAGCTTACTTTCCATGGCATAAAAGCATGAACATATGAACAAGATATCTGCACAAAAGCATTGCACGTAGTGTTTGCAGGAATGCATGATAATTGTGATTCTGTGCTACTGGGATTTCTTTGAAATCTCACTCTTATGTTTAACACCACTTAGGAGGGAGTTCAAGCAAGGGCAAAGGCAAAGAAATTGTCCCGGAGACCTAATGAACAATTAATGTACCCTAGTGTAAATTTTTGGAACTTGTTATGTAATATTATGACTTTGGAAATGTTTGTTGGATAATAGCTCCTAAGGGGAGCCAAGCATGTATGTCTATGTTTAAACATATGAAAGCCTAGTAGAATGTATGTTCAAGCTTGTATTAAGCTTTAAATAATTAAGGAGGGGTAAAAGGTTATGAAAGTCATTTCAAAGGTAATTAGGGGATAACATTTGACTAAAAGGACCAAACTTGGTGCATAGGAAATAAATAGCAAATGTTCGAATATGGATTTGAAATTTGGTAGACTAATAGATCATATTTTTAGCTTTAAATCAAGTGGTAGATCATTAAATTTGGAATTTTGTAGAAAGAGTTATGCCCTTTCAAGTTGGATAAAAATACTGGAAATTTCAGAATTTTCCAAATGAACAGTACATAATTGCGTGGAAACTAGCATTGATCTGTGAGAAATTGATACCTGTGAATATTTTTTCTATGTAGAGCATTTCATAAGCTTCGCGTGGGACTTGGAACCACTCTATTCTGATTTTTCTACATTTAGTTATGATTTTTCAAAATTGACCTGATTTTTAAGGGTTACATGAATAGTAACCGAAATCAAAATTTTAAATCTTGGTTTTTACCTACTTTGAGCATCGTGTAGCAATTCCAAATAGTTCTAAAGGACGTATAATGGGGTTTAAAATGAAGGTGTGACAGCAGGACCGCAAATCAATCTTAGAAAAGACTGAAGATCCCACTAGCTGATCTAATAGATCATCTATTCTAGGTAAGGGGTACTTGTTCTTGATTGTTACCTTATTCAACTGTCGATAGTCGATGCATAAACGTATGCTCCCATCTTTCTTCTTAACGAACAACACTGGGGATCCCCATGGGGATACGTTGGGTCTAATGAACCCTTTCTTGAGAAGTCCCTCTATTTGTCTTTTTAATTCATTCAAATCAGACTATGACATTCGGTAAGGAGTCTTAGATATAGGTGTTGTGCCTGGCATTAAATCAATTGTAAACTCAACTTCTCGTTCAGGAGGTAACTCGGTTATTTCCTTAGGAAAGACTTCAGGAAATTCCCTAACCACATCAATACGATCGATTCCTTCCTCGGTATCCACTTGTATTGAGAAGAACACTACATAGGCTTGACATCCTTTTCGTATGCATTCATCCACTTACGCGACAGACAAGAATACCGATCCACTAGATGGTCCTATAGGCACCACCTTTTTAGGAAGATGTAACATCCAGACTTTTGGGCCTAGAAGCATCAAAAGTAGACTGAATTAGATAGGCTACCAGACCCTTTTTGAGCAGAAGTCCCAAAGATGAGAAAGAAAGTCAAAGCAGTTTTAGGGACTAAACTGCAAAGTAAAAGTTTTTCAAGGGCTTCAGTATAATCAAGGTCAGAGACTCCAGTAAATTCTCGAAGGCCTAGAGAGAGAAAAGAGACTAGATATAGGCTAAAGATTAAGTTAGAAGCCTCAAAGAGAGGATTATATGAAGTTAAGTCCAAGCAGGGACTAAACTGTAAATTCCGAAAGTTATGACTAACAAGGGCAAAAATGGAAGAGTGCACAGAAAATTCCAAGAAAATCCCAGAAAATGAGAAATAATATTCTAAGACTCTTATATGAAGAGAAAAGATGAAAATACCCCTGAGATAGCTTAAATGGAATTTATGAGGTATGGCCAGTAAAAAGTACATTGTTTGAGGTAATTATTTAAAATAGCAAGAGACCTCAAAAATGTATGTAAAAATGAGAATTAATTGGTTGAAAGGTTATAGTAATTCATAAAATTAGTCCTGCAACCAAAAGGCCAGTGGAATGGCTTTAATAAATTAAATAGCAGATTATACTGATAAAAGGGTATTTTAGTAAATGATTTTTATACAAGGCTTAGAGGAAGTGTTATGGCCTGAGAAATTCATAGATACTCTCTAGAATGAAGGGGAATTTATGGAGTAGATAGAAGAATTTTTTGAATCCCAGAAGGCCATAAAGAAAGTCAGAGAAATGTGGGCCAAGTAAAATAGGAGGAAACTTAAGGGCTAAGTTTGGATTCGACGGTTATGATCTAGTCTTCCTTCTCCTGCACCATTTTTGTGACACGTGGCCTCTTCTAGAAGCATGATGCAAGGATGATGTAATAAGGTGATGCAATGATGATGCAAAAGTCTATTTGAACTTCCAAAATTGCCCTTACTCCTTCTTCTAGCTACCAAGGGCATTTTGGTCCATTCAAGCCAACTTTTTAGCTATAAATAGGCACTCTTCTTCCCCCCAATTCAGCCAAGCTGATGAACACTAGGAGAAACTCTGCTGCCCTTGCATCTAGAGAGAGAAAGAACTATTTCTAGTGAGAGAAAGTCCACCTAAGTTCAAGCTTCAAGATCAAGGTATGTGGTGGCTGTAGCATCTGATTTGATGCCTATTTCGAATTAGTTACTGTGCGTATCTGATTCTAAAACTTTGCATGCTTAAAGTACACTCTGTAAGATTTCAATCCATGGGTAGAAAACTTCATTTAGATATGTGTACGATTTATGGTGATTTTTCAAAGTTAGGGTTTGAAATCTGGAAACAGTGTTGAACTTTTGGAAGAGTTTCGAGTTCCGTACAATTCTGGTACTGTTCAGCATAGAATTGGTTCCTAAAACTATTTTTCCTTTAAATTTAACTTAAGGAAATTTCAGTGAGACTTGGAAGCACTCAATTTGGATGTTTCTAGATTTAATTATGAATTTTCAAAGTTGAGCAAAAATTCTAGAGTTTCTGCGTGAACAGTACCCGCGAACCAAAATTTCCAGATTTAATATTCTTGAATCTAAGGCCATCTAAAGTGGTCCTAATTGACAAGAAATGGATCTTAAGGATGGGAAATGATAAGATTTATATTAGAAAAGTTAGAAAGAAAACCCTAAGACTAAGAGAAAGGGTTGAGGTTCAAGAAAGCTAGTCTTGAACTTTATGTAATCTAATGGTCCTAATGGATTGTGTGATCATTATGGTTATGTTTAGGACCTTTGGAACATCCAAGAGGATGTTTGGTGATGTTGACTGAATGCCCACATGGTTGGAAAGTCAAGGGAGTCAAAGGAAAAGTAAGAGGAAAGCTTGAGGTGCAAGGTAGTGAACTTACCCTTTATGTACTTGACATGGTATGCTCATGTGTTGGTTTGTATTTGTTGTTTGAATGATGTTGTGACATGATGATTGTTGCTGGAAATGCTGTTTTTAATATGTTCCCATGGCCATGCATTTTTATACCAAGCATAAAGCATGATGGCATGTTATTAGTTAACTTAAATTTATGAAAAACTACATACCATACACTAGCATCCATCTTGTGCATGTATGTGGTAATGTTTGCTACTAAGATTCCTCGAATCTCACCCCTTCATAACCAACCATTTAGGTCAATCAATGATGGGCACTAATGGCATGAGAAGCAAGGAGAAGAAGTGGAGAATTATTGATGCTAATGATTGATACTAATATTCAATGTATAATTCTCCTATGTTGTAATTATGTTGTGAATGCCATGTATTTAATTATAAAGCTTATGGCATGTATAGGAATGTATGAGCATGAATGGGAAAAAGTAAGCCCATGTTAGGTATGCCAAAGAAATAAAAAGAATTAAAGTAAAGAGATGTTAAGGGATAAAACGTAGGTCATGGAGCAGTTAGTTTCAAGCTTCAGTTTGACCTATCATATGAATGATTTAAGCTACGAAATTTGGTATACTTATAGTGTACATCCCAAGCTTTAAAATGAGTGGTGAATCACCTCATTTGGATGTGTATACGAAGAGATATGAATTTTTGAAATTAATGCAGAGAATCTAGAAAGTCCATATTTTACCAAACGAATAGTAATCTTAATCCAATAAACTGTACGTTTTCAGTGAGGGTGAGTTCAGTTGAATATTTTTCCCTTAAAGAGCATTGAAAGAGCTTTCTGTAAAATTTTGGAACACCTCCATACAATTTTTCTAGAATTAGTTATGAATTTTTAAAGTTGGACCTATAATCTGAAAACTGGACAGTGAACAGTAATTTTCCGAAAATTAACGTCCAAATTAAAATTTTTAAGTTTAAGACCATCTAAAGTGGTTTAGAATGGTTCTAAATGACTGCTAAGGTACTATATAAGTAAGGTGTGATAGAAGACAACTACTCTTTTTCTACAATCTAGCACAGTATTATTACATGATAACCAATCCATCCCAATAATTACATCCATCCCTTGTAATGGTAAACAAATTAGATCAATTGTTGTTCTGCAGCCTTTAAAATCTAACGTAAGGTTTAAACAAGCTTGCATAGTTCTAACAGACAAACCTGCAGGACTAGACAAAATCAAAATAACAAGCATCTTAGAGATGTGCAAGTTAGAATGCAAGACATATTTATTGAGAAACAAATGAATGGGTAGCACCAGAATCAAATAGTGCTTCAACATTATGTCCCTAAAGGGATATCATACCTTTGATGGCATTAGGAGCAGCACCTACTTCTTCCTGAGTAATAGCAAAGACACGGCCTGGCATTATTGATTGAGTATCCCTGGAGTTCTGAATGTTATGCTGATTCTTAGGCAATAACGAGCAATATGCCCCACCTTGTGACACTTGTAGCATTCCCAATATTTTCCCGGATGGTTCCTTCCACACTGTAAGCAAGGTCCATGGATAGTAGGGGTTGACATCACTGATTCATGATGAATGATCGGGTTTCTATTAGACTAAGATCTTGAGATTATGCTCTTATGGGCTAAGCCCTTTTGTACAGACTTCTTATGGCTTAAACTTCAATTCTTTCCATATGGACCTATACTTCTTATGCCTGTATTATTTCTCTTACTAACCCCTTCAGTTGGTCTAGGGTACGAGGAAAACCGCCCTTGAGAATCCCTTCTATGAGCTTCCTCAGCCTCACAAGTCCGCCTAGTTACAACTTGAAGGTTGATACACATATCTCTAAAATCAGTCACTGGAACCAGGGCCAGCTGTTGCTTCAAGTCTGGTCTAGCTCTTTCTCGTAATTGCCTAGCCATCCACCCTGAGTCCTCATCCCTCCGCAATAATGTCACATACTTGGACAAGTCTATAAACTTAGTGATGAAGTCATCTTTATACATATTGTTTTGTTGCAAGGCAAAGAACTTTGATTCCTTGTCTGGATGTAAGGCAAGCAGGAAATAGTGATCAAAGAACATCCTCTTGAATTCATTCCAAGTAACTTGTGAGTCATCGACTAGGCTCACACTTTCCCACTAGCGCTTAGCTCGTCCCTCTAATAGCACAATAGCTACTTGCACCTTATGCTGAGTAATACAAGGGGCAGCTCTAAAAATGGTCTCCATTTTATCAATCCAACCTTCAGCCTCAACTGGATTCATGTCACCCTTAAATCTCAAGGGATTATGACGACTTACATCTTTCCATATTGTTTTCATTAAAACATCCACTTGCAGGGTTTGTTGGATAGTTTCTTTCCCGCTCTTAGTACTTGGAGCACCTCGCTCCCTAGACTGGAATTGACCTACACTTTTACTCTCAACTAGGTTTCCTTCTGCTCTGATCTCTGAATTTCTTTTTCCCATCATATCCTCCTCCAGCTTCTTAAGCCTTTCTTCCACGACTTCAGCCACTACTTATCGTAACTGTGTCAGTAGAACCTTGTTATTCTGCTGTTGAGGTTGCTCGGGTAGTTGATCATTGGGTTGATTAAGAGGTTGTTCTAGAGAAGAAGAAGCCTCCTCTATTATGGGTTCAGTCCTTCGTGGTCTTGCCATTCTCCCTACCTAAGGATGGAACCTATGAATACAACCAAACAAAACAAAACACGAGAAAACTAAGGACATTTTAGGAAAGTTTATGCAATTACGTATATTGCCACTATATACATGTAGGAAGCAATTTAAAATCATGAAAAGGAAACACTGATGGCTCTAATACCAAAATGTAACATCACTACTTACTAACTAGAACTAACCATAATAGAAAGGACTAAAACTATTAAGCATACCCTATCATGGTTATTGAAGAGCAGTCACATCACTAAGGGGCTAACCATGATAGAAAAGCATTCGACCTCAATTAAGGCTATCATGGTTAGAAAAAGAATAACCTATATTTGTAATCATGGCAAACATGGTTATAAAACAATACGCCTCTGAATGGTAAATTATAATAGCGGTTTAGATTTGACTATATTAGTCAATACTAGCAACAACTAAACTTGCAAAAATTGCCATTATCATATCGTGGATCCACAATAATTCAATCACATGCAATCTAAGGGCCTCAGGCCCACTACCAGCACTCTAGTCCAATGTCCAGACAAAATAAACCAAAGATAGAAGGTATAAGACGTTCATTAAGTCAAACAACATAAAAATATAAGAAGGTAAAATAAGTCCCAAACGAATGTAGTCCTGATGCGTGGCAATATACGAAGAGATTGCATAAAATAAGGTCCAGAAGCTTTACACTGTCAGCTACAGCTATTGAGCCTCAAGAGTCTTCCCCGAAGGTCCAGTTAACGTATTGTTTCCTGAAAAAGGTAAAGCAATGGGAGTGAAACAACATCTCAGTAACTAAATCTCTACCTATCACACACCCTAGCATGGGCTAGCGAGATGTTAGGTGGGATACACAGAGTTAATAATAGTTTATAAACATTTATTTAACATTTAAACTCACAATAATCATATAAGACAAATATTTCCACCAATCTCATGCAATTGATACATTTCAAAAGAGATAACATACTTTTTATTTATTTAAAAGATATAAATATCCCATGTCATATGCAATTCCTGAACCCAAATCCATCCTTATATCCTCCTTATTTCTATTGACTAGATCCATGGGCTAAGTTTTTTCTGTTTGACTGGCAACCCTAACAAGCTCACCACATGAGTGATGTGGACCAGCCAAAGACCACAGAGCACTCGGTAGACCATGGGTCCCCCCTCAAACTCGAAGAACTAGTGGGACAATAATAGCAGCCAACCATAGAGCTCCGTATGGAGGCCAATACCACATGGCAAGTATATGAATCTTAATAACTCCAATTATCTCCTTTCTCTACCCAAAATAGATGCACAGGATTCAAAATGACACATTTATATGTATAATCAACGGAATTTCATAATAACACATCATAATCATGATCACTAATTTCTTGCAATACAAACTATGTCAATCCTTTTTTTTTTTTTAAATAGCATCCCTCAAAACAATTCATACAAAACATAATATACTTTTATAGAATTAGTTATAAAGCCACTCACCAACTTCATACTAGAGCATGCAACAGATAGAAATTTAGTTACCTGGTCTCCAAGCTAACAGTCAAATACAACCAAAGTCCAACCTTGAAAATGCCACAATAAAGTTTATATCTACAAATGAAATTAAAATGTTATCCCTACAGTATTAGAGTAGACTACTCACAAAATTCTAGCCTCTAATTCCTCTAAAAGCTTTAATTTTTACTTAGAATTCTAGCCTAAAAGACTTTTTTCTAAGGTTTGGAATAAGGAAATATATATATAATTTAGACTCAATTCCTAAATTTTTCTTGTTTAAGTATCCTTTAATTATTAGATTATATTATTAGAAGCATCAAATTCATAACGTAAGTAGACAAACCGTAATTCATAACTTTTGTTCTATCTTTGAATGACTTAGATAAATAGATTTAATACGAGCCAGGTTATTCTTACTACAGAAGTTAAACCCTTAATCTTGCTGTTGAATTTAATTTCCTATCTATCATGATACTATCCTCCAAATTATAGCCCAATCTAACGGTGAACGAACTTTAAAATGCTAATTTACTATTCATGACTCTATCTGCTAAATCTAAAAAAATAAGTTAAAAATGTACCTAATAACTTGTAACTCGGAGAGCCAAATGATGATCCAACCATTGAAATTAACGATTTAGATGTCCCAAATAGGCTGACCAAATTTTAGTCCGATCCAATGGTTAATAAACTCAACACTATCACTTTTCTGAGACTACCTCAGATATGTGCGAAAATTATTTACTCACTTTAGGCTCCACCCACTATCTCCTCTATATAGGCTCCTCAAACTCCTTCACTCTAAAGATTAGTCGATGTGGTACTTCTATACTATGGTATAATTTTCTAGAATATCATCCACACACACATTCACACACACACTCACACACAAAAACATTATTAAAATAATAATAATAATTTGCCTATATCTAAAATTTTGTTTAATAACTTAATCCTAAAATATATTTATTTATAAATTTAATTAAATACTAGATAAAAATAAGGATGTTACAACAATACTTCAAGACATCGTCAAGTCATTATGTCATGAAAGAAAACAAGCACATAATCATATTGGCATATCATTATGCAATTGGCCAAAGCATATCAAACCTCTTGAAATCAACCATTACCATAGCATAATTCAACTAACATAGAGTAAGCAACATAAACACATTAAGCAAGTAAGAAAAACAACCAAATTATAAATTCAATACTACCTCTTAAACTTGGTATTATTCAGCCTTCTCAATGGTTTAAGGTTCTCCTTGATTCTTCTCCACAAAACCTATCAATTCAAGTATAATTACTGTAACATCCAAACTTTTGGGCCTAGAAGTACCAGAAATAGCATGGATTGAATAGGCTACTAGACCCCTTTTGAGCAGAAGTCCCAAAGATGAGAAAGGAAGGCAAAGCAGTTTCAGGGACTAAACTGCAAAGTAAAAGTTTTAAGGGGCTAAAGTGTAATCAAAGTTAGAGGCTCCAGTAAAGTCTCAAAGGCCCAGAGAGAGAAAAGAGACTAGATATAGGCTAAAGGTTAAGCTAGAAGCCTCAAAGAGAGGATTATATGAAGCTAAGTCCAAGCAGGGACTAAATCGTAAATTCAGAAAGTTATGACCAACAGGGATAAAAATGGAAGAGTACACATAGAATTCCAAGAAAATCCCAAAAAAATAGAAAATAATATTCTAAGGCTCTTCTATGAAGAGAAAAGATGAAAATACCCCTGAGGCAGCTTCAATGGAATTTATAAGGTTATGGCCGGTAAAAAGTATACCGTTTGAGGTGATTATTTAAAATAGCAAGAGACCTCAAAAATATATACCAAAATGAGATTAAATGGTTGAAAGATTGTACTAATTTATAAAATTAGTCTCGCAACCAAAAGGCTAATGGAGTGGCTTTAATAAATTAAAAAGCCGATTATGTCGATAAAAGGGCATTTTAGTAAATGAATTTTTATGCAAGGCTAAAGGGAAGTGTTATCGCCTAAGAAAATTCATAGATACTCTCTAAAATTAAAAGAAATTTATGGAGTAGGCAGAAGAACTTTCTGAGCTCCGGAAGGCCATAAAGAAAGCCGAAGAAATGTGGGTCAAGTAAATTCGGAGGAAACTTAGGAAACAAGTTTGATCCAACGGCTAGGATGTAATCTCCCTTCTCCTCTACCACTTTTATGACACTTGGCATCTTCTAGAAGGTTGAGGTAAGCATGATGCAAGAAGATGATGCAATAATGATGTAAAAGTTAACTTGAAGTTCCAAAATTGCCTTTACCCCTTCTATTAGCCACCAAGGGCATTTTGGTCCATTCAAGCCAAATGTTTGGCTATAAATAGGCACTCCCTCCCCTTCATATTTCGGCCAAGCAAGGATCTATAGGGGAAACTCTGCCGCTCTTTGATAAGTCTCATTATTTGTATACATTTCTAGCCCTAAACTCATGCTTTTGCCATATATATTTGCATACTTTGGGCATAATTAGCTTCCATTGTGCATAAGAGTTGGTGAGAGGAATTGTGAGGTTTTGTAGGTGTTTTTACATGTTTTTATATGATTTTATATATGTGTACTTTTGATCCCTGCTTTGGTGTGAATTTCAGGGAGTTTCAGTTCTGTCTGAGGCGCCACGACGGATTTCCAAGGGGACTCTCAGTAAAAGGAGCCGCGGCGGATAGACGGAGGCGCCGCGGAGGATGACGAAAAATTCCATATTTAAATGCAGAGTCACATGCTTCAACTGGGAGACATCAGATCAGATCCTTATTCATCTCCAGACGCGATTTTTCTTGTTCTCTCCGCCTTCTCTCAATTCCTTCTTCCATTTTCGTCCAAATTCATCAATTTCCACCGATCAACCATGAATTTTTCATCAATTCTTGCTGTTTCTACCCTAATCCAGAGTATGAGTAGCTGAATTTCCAAGTTTTCCTAGCAATGAAGCTGACCTGAGTTCATAGAGCCGAATAGGGAGTCGTTTTAGATCTATTTTCCACTTTCTATTCTAAGGTTCATTTGTTTCAGTTGAACAATTGTGGTTAGAATGAAGGTTGGACGGTTAGATTTATGTTTCTTGGAATTTAGATCTGATTGAACATTCAGATGTGAGTTGTGTCCTTTAATTCAGTTGAATAGAGGATTCTCTGTTGATTTGTAAATCTAATTCGTTTTTACTTGGACTATTGTTCTGTAAATCTGAATTTTGGTTGAATAAATTGATGATTCACAGTTGTGATCATTCTTAGAGAATTGCAACTCGCTTCTCAAGTGTTCTTGTCAATTGATTTTCTTTCTCACAGACCAAGACAATGAATCTAGTAAGATAGTTGTTTCTGATCTGTGTTAAGAGATATTTGAGCAGTAGCTAAATCTATCCATTTAATTGACATTAAGAGACTCCAAATTATAAGATTGAACAAGGAAGGTTGGATAAATTACTAGGGGAACTACTATCTCTTATCTGAATCTTCGTTCACATTTTACCTTTCATTAGATTTGTTTCTTGTTTCAATTTCTGTTTTCTGAAACTCAAGCTTTCATCTTGGTAATTTGATAATTAAAAGTGAATTGTTAAGAATTGAAATACAACTTAAGGCTCCTTGAGAAGAATGACCTAGGTAATGCCTCACTTGCTGCATTTCCCTAGTAAAACTTTGATTACCTAGCGACAAGGTTTATCAAATTGGCGCCGTTGTCGAGGAGCCTTACTTGTTGAGGTTCTAAGAAATTCGCTGGTTTGCCAAGAAAAAGAAAAAAATATATTTGAAAACCCAAAACTTCATAAAAAGTAGCTTTAGTGTTTTTGAGTTGTGTTTGTATTTTCACTCTTGTGCTTTGTTGTTGAGTTGTTTCCCTTATTACTGTGTTCCAAATTCATTCCATAGGTTGTCAAGGAGTTAACACAATTTGGTCAGTTGTGAATTGTTTGAATCCTTGCTGTAGCAACCTTTTTCCTTTTAATTGTTCTTCCACTAAATCTGCTGATGGTTGATTGTTTTTATGCTTTTGAGATCTTTTTCTTGTTGAAAAATTAATATCATTGTGTTAAGGGTTCAATTTGCAGGAGTGAAGGTGTAAACAGTGTGAGAAGCTGCTACAGAATTCGTCCATCTGGTTTATCAGTATCAGGCACCGCGGCGGATATCACCAGGCGCCATAGCGCCTTTCACAGTATCAATTCTGCAACAAGCGCCGCGGCGGATTTCACTAGAGGCCGCAAAGCCTGTCCAATTTCAACTCAGCACTCATCTTTGTAATAGAGGCCGTGGCGGATCTGAGAAAGTACCGCGGCAGATTTACAGGATCCCCTTTTAACTTTTTGTCTTTTCTTTGATTTCTTTCTTTTGTCTAATTGCTTTTCCACATTTATTTTATTAGTCTATTCTCTTGTTCTTTAGTTGCATGTCCCAGGATAAGGCTCTTTTACCTTTTGATTGGGAAATCAATAGAACTCTTAAGCAAATCAAGAAAACCAAACAAATAGCTGAGTCTAGTAAGCAACCTATAGTGAGTGACTCTCTTCCTCAAGTTGAATCTTGTTCTTCCTCAGAATCTAAACCTACTTTAGGAGGGTTTATAGACAATCATTTTATGATGGATCAAAATAATAACAATGCTCAAACTGAGAGAGGTGATGCTACAAATAGACCTCAAAATGAAAGGCAAGCTGAAATTGTTATTCATAATGCTAATCTTCAATTGAATAGAGATGAGGAGAATAGGAGCATTAGAGAAATTAATAACTCAAGTGTGAACTGTGATCCATGTGGTTTTTATAACTTTGAAGCTGATTTTGAACTTAAAGGTACCTTGATTAATACCTTACCAAGATTTCTTGGTCTTGTAGGGGATGATCCATATAGACACCTTCAAAACATGCGTGCGGTTTGTTCCTCTATGAAGCCCCATGGTGCTCAATTGGAAGATGTGCTAAGGAGAGCTTTCCACTTCACATTAGAAGGAAATGCTAAAGAATGGTTGCAAAGTCTACCTTAGCACTTCACAACACTTACATGGGAACAACTTAAGAAGGCCTTTTTAGAGAAATACTTTCCTGCATCAAGGACATCTAAATTGAGGAAGGCTATCTACGGAGTTCAACAAGATAGTAGAGAAACCTTGTATGAGTATTGGACAAGATTTCTAGCCATGCTTTCTAAATGTCCAAATCATCAAATCAGCAAATCTAATCTAGTCCAATATTTCTATAAGGGCTTGCTATCTCATCACAAGAACACAATAGATGCTGCAGCCCATGGTTCACTATTGGATTTGACTCCTCACAATGCTTGGGAATTATTGGAGAAGATGGCCAACAACAATCAACAATTCAGCACAAGGGACAACCAATCTGTCAATGAAATTTTGAGGTCAAATCCTACTAACTTTGACTCTCAAATTGCTGCCTTGTCAGAGAAGATGGACAAGAGAATGACTAGGATGGAGCAACTCTTGTCAACTAAACAATGTGGTGCTATGGGAACATCTCAAGCCTTGGTAGCTCCCTCTAGTGACTCCTGTGGTTCCATGATGCATTGGACTGAATCTTGCCCTTCTCAATTTAAAGAAGTGTCAGCCATGTATCAATAAAGATCCGGTCAATATCAGCAAAGGAACCCTTTCTCCAACACTTATAACGAAGGATGGAAGGATCATCCCAATTTTAGATGGGGAGGAGGAGAGAACAACAAGGAGAGGTTCATGCAAAATAAGTTCCAACAACGTCAACATTCAGAACAAGCTATGGTTCCTTCCCAAACTACTCAAGAAGTTGGTAATTCAAGGAATGATGACATGTCCCTCTTGTTGAAAAGCATGAACAGTATGAATGTGAAAGAGAGCCTTAATTGTCGTTCGCTTAGAGGTTCTCGCTCAAAAATTTATCCAAGCTATGCAGTAGTGCAACTCGGGTCGTTCTCTTTTGGGAGCCTAAATTAGATGTCTAAGTTAGATTCATGCTATGCAGAGTAATGAAAAAAAGGGGGTTTTTGGTGTTTTTAGCCATTAATGAAATGCCAAAACTAAATGCAATTAATTCAAATCTAAGTTACTATGTTTTTGGATTTTTTTAAGATAGTAGTAATGAAGTGAAGTTAATGATATGTAATCTCTTGAATACAGCTTTGAAACAATCATAGTTCAAAAATAATTTTGGGAGTAGAAATCACCAAGTTTTCTAAATGAAAAACCTTAAAGAACTCTTTAAGTCTAGGATCTTAATCAATGTCACCCATTTCATAAGATCCTATTAAGCTCACTTAGTGTGTGTATTAAGATTAATTAATGCACTTGGTTTAATGCAAGCCTAGATTAACTCAACAATCAAACAATACCATGCAAGGAGGAGAGTATCAAAAGAGTTGCATAGAAACATACATGTAACCACATGTATTGAAGCTCAAATTCAACACTAAATAATCCAATACACAAGATGATCATCCAGAATTGATTACAACCATAATCAAAATAGTTCAGCCCAAATTTACAAATCCTAACACCTAGAAGTTCATAAATAAAGAACTAGAACTTATGGATGAAGCTAACTCCCCTTTGAAGCTCCTTGAACTCATGCTTCATCCACCATATTCAAGAGTTAAGAAGCTTAGCTCATCATAACTCTTGAATCAACTCCAACTAGGTATTGTTCTTCAGCCATGGCAGCAGCAGATGGAAGGAATGGAAATGGGATTAGGGTTTCTGAGGTGGAGATGAGAGAAGAGGATGAAAGATACGAAGGTGGTGGCTGAATTGTGATAGTCTAATCTCATCATACCCAAAATAGGGTTTCTAACCCGAAACTTGCGTGCATGGGTTGGTTCTTGGGGTTGGGTAGGTTAAAATTTTCCGAAATGGTCGGGTCTGAGATTTGCTGATTCGAGAGGTTCGTCGCGGCAAAGAATAGGTTCGCCGCGGCGAAACATGGCAGAGAGCCTTGCTTCAACAGATGAGTTTCGCCGCGGCGAATGAAGACGTTTGCCGCGGTGAACTTAGGTAGAGGGTCCTTTCCTGCTTCTTTTGCCTTGAGTTCTCCAATTCTGGCCCCAATCTTTAGTGTCCTACAATAAAAAAGCAACAAATTGAAGTATCAATTGTCCTAGAAATCAATTGAATCCAATTAACAACCAATTATGACAATTTAATCCTCAAAATGACACTAACTTAAAGTAAGGACTCTAAATCTAAATTAAGCACAATTATCATTAAAAAGGGCTAGAAAGTATCACAAAATCATGGATAAAGTAATGAAAAGATAATAATATCTTGAGGTCAATCAGAATGCTAATCTCAGTACTATGGCATCTCAAATGGACAGAATTGATAAGCATACCACTGCTTCTGATGCAAGAATGGCTGCTATAGAGAATAGGGTTGAACAATGGGAGACTAAGACTGCAAATTTGGCTAACTTTGTTACCCAAATTTTAGATAATCTCAGCAGTTTTCAAACAAAAACAAGTGGAGCTTTGCCTTCCAATACTGTGATTAATCCCAAGTCATTGAATGTCATAAATTTGAGAAGTGGAAGAAAGGTGACATTCAATGAAAATGATGAAGAATCTAACTTGGAGGAAGATCATTGCACTAAGGGAAATTCTGTCCAGAAAGAGAAACCACCAAGTGTGGAATCTGAAAGCTTAAGAGAGAAGCAACTTCTGCAAGCAAGAAAAGAAGCCGGATTTAGAAGTGTAACTACTGAAGGTTGCACAACTGAAGCAAGCCCTTTAATTCAGGATCATGAAGGAGTCCATAAAGCACTATTAGGAGAGGACTTGGGGCAATCTTCTTCAAGGATTTTAGAGCCTAACCAGGACAAAGGAAAAATGGAGCCAGAGAGAGTTGAAGATTCCTACAGGAACAACAAACCAGGAAGTCAAGGTAAGGAGGTAAGCTTGAAAGATCTGCCTTTCCCTAGAGCTTTTATGTTTGGATAGAAGGTTGCAAAAGAAAAACAGAATAAAGAGGTATTAGATTTCTTTAGTAAAATAGAAATTAATATTCCTTTGTTGGATTTGTTGAAGAAAGTGCCTGAATATGCAAAATTCTTAAAAGACATTTGCACTAACAAAAGAAAGTTTAAAACTAATGAATTGGTGCAAGTTGGCCCTAATGTTTCAGTCCTTTTTAAAGCTCAATTACCTGTGAAATGCCAAGATCCAGGAGCTTTCTCCATTCCTTGTCAAATTGGCAAGTTTCATATCTCTAAAGCTTTGCTAGATTTAGGTGCTGCCATCAATGTGATGCCAAGTTCTGTTTACTATGCTTTGGGAGTTGAAATCACGAAACCTACAAGTGTCTTAGTGCAATTAGCTGATAAGTCTATTAGGAATCCCAAGGGAATCTTAGAAGACATTTTGGTTCAAGTAAAAGACCTTGTATTTCCTGCTGATTTTTATGTGCTAGATATGACTAATGAGGCCATAAGTGAAAGCACATTAATTTTGGGTAGACCATTTCTAAGAACCGCCAATACCATGATTTGCATGAAGGATGGGATTATAAAAATGGAATTTGGTGGTCAAGAAATTCAATTTAATATGTATGAGATGATGAAACATCCACATGAGGATTATTCTCTGTTGGGGCTTAATATGATTGATTTGTCACTTGAAAATGAGTGTGAATCTATTTTTGAGCATGATAGCAATGATGATACTGAAGATTCTTTCGTTTCTTTCTCTTCCATATATTCTCCTTTATCTTCTTTTTCTTCACACCTTGATGATGTGCCTAGCATTGATTCTAAAATTGATGGCTGGCTTTCCACTTGGAGTGAGTTGTCTTCATTTTCATCCATTAAGTCTTCCATTGATGTTAATTCCACACTGTCAAGTGATGAACAACTTGCAAGAAGATTACTTGTAGATTTCTCAACAGCACAAGAGAGTGAATTAACTCCTATACAAGAAGGGGAAGGTGAAAGGCACAAGAATCATGATTGCAAGACTAGCCCAACTCTCATGACCGAATTCCCATTCAAGGAGCATGAAGCTAAACCTTCTGAACAACAGGATTTGTCTTTAAATTCTTATCACATTTTGTATTCCACTCCTGTTTACAAGTCACTTGATCTTAATTTCTTTAACTATGCAGAACTGGAACACTTCTTGGGAATCATGCGAAGTGTAGCTGCTCCCAACCCTAGGAGATTAAGCATGACACCAACCAAATTTGCCGAAATATGCAGTATAGGGAGTGCACTTTTACAATCTAATTTTACTTGTGAAAATGGAATTCCTCAAGATTATTCTGCATCTAACTTTGAGTTTTCACATGGATTTACAAATGTTTTGAATGCATTGTTGCAGGGACCAATCAAGGAGCGTTACTCACATGAGGATGAATGTACAACTGCAATTTTTGGTATTGAAGCTTTGAAGCAATCTGAAAATAATTGTACTACCTTGGAGCTCAAGAAACTGATACCCTCAGTAGTTCAACCTCCTGAATTGGAGCTTAAACCCTTGCCATTAACACTGAAGTATGCATTTTTAGCTGAGAATGAAAGACTATAGGTGATAATTTCTAACTCTTTGACTGGTCTTGAAGAGTCTCAGTTACTTGCTGTTTTGAAAAGGTATAAAAGTGCAATTGGGTGGTCTTTAGCAGATATTCCTGGTATTAATGCTTCAATTTGCACTCATAGAATCTTGTTAAATGAAAATGCAAAGCCCATAAGGCAACCTCAAAGAAGACTTAACCCACTCATACTTGATGTTGTTAAAAAGGAAGTAACAAAGCTGCTTAGTGCTGGTATCATATACCCTATTGCAGATAGTGAGTGGGTAAGTCTAGTTCAGGTTGTTCCTAAGAAAAGTGGGATCACTGTGGTTAGGAATGAGAAAAATGAATTAATCCCCACTAGAATCCAGAATTCTTGGCGTGTTTGCATTGATTACAGGAAGCTTAATGATTCTACAAGAAAAGATCATTTTCCCCTACCCTTTATAGATCAAATGCTTGAAAGATTAGCTTGTAAATCTCACTATTGTTTCCTCGATGGTTTCAGTGGCTATTTTCAGGTTTCCATTGCACCTCAAGATCAAGAGAAGACTACATTCACTTGTCCCTTTGGCACATTTGCATATAGAAGAATGCCATTTGAACTATGCAATGCACCGGGCACATTCCAAAGGTGTATGCTATCTATATTTAGTGATTTGCTAAAGAATGGGATTGAGGTGTTTATGGATGACTTTACTATCTATGGAAATAATTTTGAGGAATGCTTAGTGAACTTGGAAAAAGCTCTATCTAAATGTGTTGAAAAGGACCTTATTCTAAATTTTGAAAAATGTCACTTTATGGTCCAACAAGGAATAGTTCTAGGTCACCTAATTTCTGAAAAGGGAATAGAGGTAGACAAAGCAAAAGTTGAAGTAATTTCATCTTTACCCTATCCAACAAATCTTAAGGAGCTTAGATCTTTCCTAGGCCATGCTGGATTTTATAGAAGGTTCATAAAAGATTTCAGTAAAGTGACTTTCCCAATGTCCAAATTACTACAAAAAGATGTTTCCTTTGATTTCACTGATGAGTGTAAAATGTCTTTTGATGAGATTAAATCCAGATTGACTTCTCCACCCATTTTAACTTGCCCTAATTGGAATTTACCATTTGAATTGTGTTGTGATGCCTCTAACAATGCAGTGGGTGCAGTTTTGGGACAAAAAGATGGTAAGGCTTCCAAAGTTATTGCTTATGCTTCAAAGACACTAGATAAGGCTCAAACTAATTACACAACTACTGAAAAGGAGCTCTTTTCTATTGTTTTTGCATTAGACAAGTTTAGACCTTACCTAATTAACTCTAAGGTTAATGTTTTCACTGATCATTTTGCTATCAAGTATCTTTTCAGCAAGCCACAATCCAAACCGAGGCTCTTAAGGTGGATGTTGTTGATCCAAGAGTTTGATATTGATATCAAAGACAAACCTGGAGCAGAAAATGTGGTGGCTGACCATCTAAGTCGCTTACCAGAAACTACAAGGGGAGTAATTGATTCAGATCTTGTTTGTGATGAGTTTAAGGATTGTTCTATTTCTGCCTTGTCTCTCATGGAACCTTGGTATTGTCACATTGTCAACTTTTTAGTTGCTGGTCTAATTCCTCCTTTGTTGTCTCATTTTCAGATGCAAAAGATTAAGAGTGAGTCTAAATGTAACACCTTACGTTTACGACCTTATATTGTGCCAAGTTAAGACATTCGAAAGCGCAGTTTAAGGTTACCGGGTCTAAAAACCTAAATTTGAAAATTTCTTTTCCCGCATTACTATTCACCGTAACCTTAAACTTGGCATAACTTTGGAAAATTATAACTAATTCTAGAAAAATCGAAACGAGGTTGTTCCAAGTCCTCACTCAAAGCTCTTAACATCATCTATCAAGGAAAAATGACCTCAGGTTCCGTTTTAATCAGAAACGCATTCGTTTTCAATTTCGAAAAGTACTGTTCATTTGGTCATTTTTCTATTTTCCAGGATTTTTGCCTAACTTCGGAAAAGCATAACTTCTTACACAGAGCTCCGATTGTGACGCTTTACCACTCATTTTAAAGGGAAAAATAAGATCTATTTGCATGCCAAATTTCAGGGAAAAATTCAACCATTTGACCAGGGTCTTCGCTGGTCAAAGTTTGGTCAAATCTAGACCATTTTTATCCCCCTTTTTCACTAATTCTAACAGCATTTCGTTTTTCACTATAATCATACCATAATCACATGTAAAGCTATTCTATCATTAATATACATTCCAAAAAGGGTATCATATCGTGTATTTATGAACATAGCATGCTTACATGGCTTGAAAGAGAAAGGTTCAAAACCGTATAATACATTACATAATTCATAACTTCTTCAAGCCATGACTATTTCCTTTCCTTTCTCCTTGGCAGTAGTGGCACCTAGGATATCATGTTATAGGAGGAATGAGATTTCATAGAAATCCCAGTAGCATTGAACATACAACCATCAAGTCAACGTGCATAAGATGTCATGCTACATGCAGTATAATAACATTTCTAGTCTTTATGCCATGCCATAATCATTCTGTATCCATGTCATCATATCATGGAGCATATAATCATTCTGGTCAAAACTCAATCATGCAAGAGCCAAGGCATACATTGCAAGGAGTTCACAACATCTATACATAAACATTCTCATGGCACATAAACACACATAGCAGATACATCAAATACAGATCAACAAAATAATTGCAGTTCACGCTACCTCAATTCCACGCTTATCGTTTCCTCCTTGTTCCCTTGCTTGAGATCCTCCTAGGTATCCAGAGAATTGCCTATCAACCATACAGTAAGGGTATGGTAAATTCCATATCCAGTATACCATTCCTTCTCAATATAATGCTACCCTTGTGCCTTTCAATTTATAATTTCTGTATACCTTTCCTAAACCTTTGACCTTGGTTTGACCAAGCCTTAATCCTCAATTAAGGTCTTGGAATTCTTCCTTAATCCATGATTAATCATGCTTTCTTGGTTAATCATTAACCCTTAATCCTTAATCCAATATTTAATTAAGGTCCTCAAGTCACATAGTCATAATCCTCTAAGATTAAGTCACTAATCCCTTATGGATTAACCATTAATCATTCTCTAATCAACATGATTAACCATTAATCATTCTCTAATCAATATGATTAAGCTTTAATAGATCCTTAATCAACATGATTAACCATAATTAATCATCCTTCAATTACCACAACTAATCACTAATTAATTAGGGTAGCTAATCTTAACCACTTACTAATCCTTAATCAAATAACATGATTAATCTTAGCTATCACTAAACCATAATTAATCAAGGTAATTAATCCTAATCTTCCTCAAATAAATAATCAACTAAAAATAATTAACACTTAGGGAGATAAACATACCTTAATTAGCTCTTAATCGGCGATTAGAGGTGTCTAAGCTTGCTTTCTCTCTTTCTCTCTCTTCTTTCTTCCTTTCTCTCTCCTAGAACTCAAGAACACAAAATTCTCTCCCAACAAAACCACCTTGGCCGAATTCTTCATGGAAGGGGGGGTATTTATAGGCTTTGATATTTCAAAATGCCAAAAATGCCCTTCGGGAAAAAGATGCGATCTCGGCCGTCCATTTTTTTCTACTTTACACATGGACAAATCTTAGGGCACACACCATAAGAAAATGGCACATGGAGGGACACCTAATCACCATGTGATTTTCATGTGGAAAATAAATATTATTTTATTGTTTTGTCTCTTATTTCCCTTTATGCCCTTGAACAATGTGGAAAATTCCAACTTTGTCCTCCCCTTCTAATTTTGGCCGAATTATTGCTCTTAATATTGGAAAAAATATGACTCATCCAATAACCAGTGCAATCCACTGATTATTTGTGTATTTCCGGTCCGATTTTCCAATAATCCTGTCCAATTTACTGTCACAAAATTTTGATTTCAACACCTCATTAAATTCCCCTCATTCCAAGGGTAATCCATGATTTTTCTCAAGTTTTATCTCCCTCTATAATTTTCTAAATTTTATTCTGTCAAAAATCACTATTCTACCGATAATAATTCGGTAATAAATATTCTTTAAGCTAACCTCTGCACATCCAAAGGTGGGAAATAATTTTATAAATTAGGATAATATGTCACATAATTTATCCATATTTTTCCTTGAATTTTTGAGGCCTCTATATGTTTTAAATAATGGAAATTGGCTAATTTTCCTTAATTAGCCAAAAATTCCAATAATTACAAATAACTCCCTGGTAAATTATTTTTAATCTCATATTCATCTTCTAAGCCTCAAACATTATTCTGTACCCTCCTTTCTATTTTTCATGATTTTCTGGGAATTTTCAGGAATTTTGGACATTATTTCCAATACTGCCCTTTCTTGACTGATCTTTTCAAGAATGACGGTTATGTCCCTATCCTGATTTTTCCTCATAGCCTGGATCCTCTACCAGTCTACTATACTATTTGGCCTTAGTTAGTCACAAATCATTCATCAACTAGAATAAAATTATCAGGGTGTGACACTAAACACTATATTTGGGACCCTCCAATCCTTTGGAAGGTGTGCAGCGACCAAATCATTTGAAGATGTGTGCCAAATGAAGAATTTCAAGACATCCTGCATGCTTGCCACTCTCGAACTTGTGGAGGTCATTTTAGTGCTAACAAGACTGCAAGAAAAATATTGGAAGCTGGTTTGTATTGGCCATCACTCTTTAAAGACTCTTATGAGTATTGCAAGAATTGTGATATTTGTCAAAGATTTGGTAGCCTAACTAAGAAACATGAATTACCCCAACACCCAATGCTTTTCTGTTAGGTGTTTGAAGTATGGGGTATTGATTTTATGGGCCCCTTTCTTCCTTCTATGGGTTTTACATACATCCTTCTTGCAGTTGATTATCTTTCACGATGGGTAGAGGCCATAGCAACCAAAAAGAATGATGCTGCCACTGTTTCAAAATTTCTGAAAAATAACATCTTTTCTAGATTTGGTATTCCTAGAGCAGTAGTTAGTGATAATGGCACTCATTTTTGTAATAAATTGCTACAAGGGTTATTCACCAAGTATGGTGTAACACATAAGACATCCACACCTTATCATCCCCAAAGTAATGGGCAAGCTGAAAATGCAAATAGAGAAATCAAGAAGGTGTTGGAACGAATAGTTAAACCATCTAGGAAGGATTGGAGTACTAGATTAGATGATGCTTTGTGGGCATATAGAACTGCATTTAAAACCCCAATAGGCATGTCTCCTTATAGGTTGGTTTATGGTCAAATGTGTCACCTACCGGTTGAGGTTGAACATAAGTCTCTTTGGGCTGTAAAAGCATGTAACCTTGATTTTGATTCTGCTGGCATAGAAAGATTATTACAATTGCAGGAACTTGAAGAGTTGAGACTTGAAGCATATGAGAATTCCAGGTTCTACAAGGAGAAGACGAAAATGATTCATGACAAGCAAATCCTAAGGAAGACTTTCAAGGTTGGAGATAAGATGTTGCTGTACAAGGCACGATTCACATTTAAACCTGGGAAGTTGAGTACTAGATGGGAAGGACCATACTTGGTCACTAAAGTGCACAAGTTTGGCATGATAGAGTTGCTAGATGAGAAGAGCGGCAAGACTTTCAAGGTCAATGGCCACCTGCTTAAAATCTATAAGGAAACTTTTGACCCACCATAATCTCAGGTTGTCCCCTTCCTTACATACCTTAGTCTGTGATTAGTTGATTATTTTCATTCTTGAACTCCAATTTTGAACAAGTGTGGGGGGGGGACATAAATAGTAGCAAGTGTAGGTTATTTTTAGTTTGTTTTGAGTATTTTGTTCTTTCTTTCCATTCCTTCCTTGCCATTTTTCCTTGCTATCTTTTGTTCAAATGTGCATTGAAAGCAATGCAAGGATCAAGTGTGGGGGAGTGAATGTTGTGTTTTTGTGTGTTTTGTGTCTTTTGTAAAACCTCAGTTTTTCAACAACTTTTTGAAGGTTTAAGCTTGCTTCAGGAATTCTAATGTTACATTTGTGACTGATTTAATTTGGAAATTAATATCTTGAAGTGAAATTTTCTAATGCATAGAGATTAAGCATGATGTGTTCTTTAGCTGAAGTGAATGAATATGGAAGACAAAGCCTAGTTGGAAGGATTCTTTGAGCCTTTATATTCATTTCGGGTGTGTGCATTCACTTATTTCCTATGCTCTCTAGAACTTGTCTTAGCTCTTAATCAAGACCACATGCAACATTAGTACTCTTGAATATCATTGAGGCATTCATTCAAAGTAGCTACTTAGACCAAATGGCTAAACCCTACATGATTTATCCCTTGTTACCCATTTGAGCCTTTTAGCTGAATTTTTCCATTCATTTTACTCTCATTTATAAAACCTCTTTCCTACAAGGATGCATATTTCATTTCATTAATTTCTTTTAGAATTCACTAGTATTATGATAAATTCAATTGATGGATTGATATGAGGAAGTGCATACTTGAGCTGGGGTGAAAAAAAAACTGAAAAGGAAAAGAAAAAGAAAAGAAGAAACATGCGAAGGTAAAAGAAAAAAAAAAGAGAAAGAGAATAGAAAAGTTGAAAAGAAATGAAAAAGCAAGAAAAGAAAAGAAAGTGAGAATAAAAGCACCTTTACAGCCTTAGACTTCAAGATCAAGAAATCAAACCTTAGATTGAACATTACTAATGCTATTGAATTCTATACATTAATTCACATATTATCTCTATCTTTATATACATCCTTGTGCATTTCTTCCTTACCTTTACATTACAAGCCAGAAAAGTCCTCTTGATTCTTGAGTACTTATGTATTTGAGTGGTGGAGAGGTAGAGCTATTACAAGCATATGGTAGAGCATTTGAATAAGTGAATTGAGTGAAAGAACCTTTGATACTTGTGAGTTGAGTGATACACTAATTCCCTTGTGTGGTCTTCTATATCTTATTCACTTAGATTAAATTGCATATCGTTACTTGGTTTCTTTGCATTAGAATGTTCCATGGATGGATGTTGGTTGAAGAATCATTGTTAGTTGCAGTTGTAACCTGAACTTTCGAGTTTGCTTATTCCTTTCTCTCATCCTTCTCTTTCACATTATGTTTAGACCTGATTTGCCCAAGAGTACAAAAGCTAAGTGTGGGGGAGTTGATAAGTCTCATTATTTACATACATTTCTAGCCCTAAACTCATGCTTTTGCCATCTATATTTGCATACTTTGGGCATAATTAGCTTCCATTGTGCATAAGAGTTGGTGAGAGGAATTGTGAGGTTTTGTAAGTGTTTTTACATGTTTTTATATGATTTTATATGTGTGTACTTTTGATCCCTGCTTTGGTGTGAATTTTAGGGAGTTTCAATTCTGTCTGAGGCGCCACGGCGGATTTGGTAAGGCGCCACGGCGAATTTCCAAGGGGACTCTCGGTAAAAGGAGCCGCGATGGATGGACGGAGGCGTCGCGGCGGATGACGAAAAATTCCATATTTACATGCAGAGTCGCGTGCTTCAACCGTGAGACATCAGATCAGTTCCTCATTCATCTCCAGACGTGATTTTTCTTGTTCTCTCTACCTTCTCTCAATTCCTTCTTCCATTTTCGTCCAAATTCATCAATTTCCACCGATCAACCATGAATCTTTCATCAATTCTTGCTGTTTCTACCCTAATCCAGAGTATGAGTAGCTGAATTTCCAAGTTTTCCTAGCAATGAAGCTGACCTGAGTTCATAGAGCCGAACAGGGAGTCGTTTCAGATCTATTTTCCACTTTCTATTCTAAGGTTCATTTGTTTCAGTTGAACAATTGTGGTTAGAATGAAGGTTGGATGGTTAGATTTATGTTTCTTGGAATTTAGATCTGATTGAACATTCAGATGTGAGTTGTGTCCTTTAATTCAGTTGAATAGAGGATTCTCTGTTGATTTGTAAATCTAATTCATTTTTTACTTGGACTGTTGTTCTGTAAATCTGAATTTTGGTTGAATAAATTGATGATTCACAGTTGCAATCATTCTTAGAGAATTGCAACTCACTTCTCAAGTGTTCTTGTCAATTGATTTTTCTTCTCACAGACCAAGACAATGAATCTAGTAAGATAGTTGTTTCTGATCTGTGTTAAGAGATATTTGAGCAGTAGCTAAATATATCCATTTAATTGACATTAAGAGACTCCAAATTATAAGATTGAATAAGGAAGGTTGGATAAATTGCTAGGGGAACTACTATCTCTTATCTGAATCTTCGTTCACATTTTACCTTTCATTAGATTTGTTTCTTGTTTCAATTTCTGTTTTCTGAAACTCAAGCTTTCATCTTGGTAATTTGATAATTAAAAGTGAATTGTTAAGAATTGAAATACAATTAAGGCTCCTTGAGAAGAATGACCTAGGTAATGCCTCACTTGCTGCATTTCCCTAGTAAAACTTTGATTACCTAGCGACAAGGTTTATCACTTTGCATCTAGAGAGAGAAAGAGCTATTTCTAGTGAGAGAAAGTCCACCTAAGTTCAAGCTTCAAGATCAAGGTATGTGGTGGCTGTAGCATCTGATTTGATGCCTATTTCGAATTAGTTACTGTTCATATCTGATTCTGAAAATTTTCATGCTTAAATTACACTCTGTGAGCTTTAAATCAATGGGTAGAACACTTCATTTGGATATGTGTACGATTTATGGTGATTTTTCAAAGTTAGGATTTGAAATCTGGAGACAGTGTTGAACCTTTGAAAGAGTGTCAAGTTCCGTACAATTTTGGTACTCTTCGGAATAGAATTGGTTCCTGAAACTATTTTTCCTTTGAATTTAAATTAAGTAGCTTTCAGTGAGTCTTGGAACCACTCAGTTTCAATTTTTCTAGAATTAATTATGAGTTTTCAAAGTTGTGTAAAAATTCTGGAGTTTCTGCGTGAATAGTACCTGCGAACCAAAATTTCCAGATTTGATATTCTTGAATCTAAGGCCATCTAAAGTAGTCCTAATTGACAAGAAATGGATCATAAGGATGGGAAATGATGAGATTTAGGTTAGAAAAGCTAGAAAGGAAACCTTAAGACTAAGAGAAAGGGTTGAGGTTCAAGAGAGCTAGTCTTGAACTTTATGTAATCTAGTGGTCCTAATAGATTGTATGATCAATGTGACTATGTTTAGGACCTTTGGAACATCTAAGAGGATGTTTGGTGATGTTGATCGAATACCTACATAGTTGGAAAGTCAAGGGAGTCAAAGGAAAAGTAAGAGCAAAGCTTGAGGTGCAAGGTAGTGAACTTACCTATTGTCATTGCTTGATGTTGTATGCTTGTGTGTTGCTGTGTACATGTTATTGAATGTTATTGTGACATGTTTTAGCTACTGTAGTTGCTATTCATGATGAGTAGATTATGTCTCTATGGCCATGCATCAAGAAGTTAGCTTTGAGCATGCTAATATGTCACTAATTAACAAGAGAATAAACAAGTTACGTGTAGTGCATTAGCATCCATCTAGCATGATTATGTGGTATTTTTGCTACTGAGATTCCCCTGAATCTCACCCCCTCCCTAACCAACCATATAGGTCAATCAATGATGGGCAATAATGGTATGAGAACCAAGGAGAAGAAAGTGGAGAATTATTAATTTTGATGAATAATATTATTATTCATTGTGTAATTCTCTTACGATGTAATTTATGTGTATGGATGCATATGATGCCATGTATTTAATTATAATGCTTATGGCATTAATGAAAGCATATGAGCATGAATGGGAATAAGTAATCCCATGTTATGTATGCGAACAAAATAAAAAGAATTAAAATAAAGAGATGTTAAGAGATAAAACGTATGTCCTAGAGTAGTGAGATTGTAGCTCTAGTTTGACCTATCAAGTGAACAAGTTAAGTCACGATATTTGGAAGACTTATAGTACACATCACAAGCTTTAAAATGAGAGGTAGATCATCTCAATTGGATGTGTACACAAGGAGACACAAATTTCCAAAGTTGAGGCATAGAATCTGGAAGTTTCAGATTTTATGAAATGAACAATAATGTTTATTGATTAAACTGTACAAATTGGGTAAGGATAAGTCCAATTGGATATTTTTTTCCTTAAAGAGAATCAAAACAGCTTTCTATAGAATTTTATAACACCCTAATACAATTTTTATGGATTTAGTTATGAATTTTTGAAGTTGGCCCTGTAATCTGAAAATCAAACAGTGAATAGTAACCCGAGTAGTTATGTTGAAATTTGAAATCCACAGGCTTGTGTTGTGATCTGCTTGAATCATAACACTTATGAATGCGTGCTTTGAGGGGTTAAAGGTAGGACGTTTCAATTACAAGCCACATTAACAATCATTCAAGCTTGAACACAAACACTTAACCTTAAACCTATTTAATTCCTCCTTTTCTTTGATTTTTGACATAATTATTCCTCATTTGATGCCATCAATCTCTTAGCTCATTCCTATATATATTTTTATGTAGAATCAAAATATCAATTCAGATTTAACAAAATCACACTCCTTCCCCTTCAACTCACATTGCCTAAATAAGAGTATTATAGCTTTCAAAAATTCCATTTTTGATTCCAATGATTTTAAACACATTTTCTTTGTATTCCTCTACACAAAAATACCTTTTAAACTCATTGGAATTATCAAAACACATTGAAACAAACTCCTACCCCAAGAACTCACCTTGGCCAAATTGAATTATTAAGGACCCTAACTTGGTTTTCTTCTAAAAAGCAATCTAAACACCACTTAAACATAATAATTTCAACTCATTTTCAAGGCTTCTATCCTTCCCTAATGCATACTCATTGTAACTAAAAATATGGCAGCACTTTGATCTTGGATTATAATTCAAATTTCTAACCAAAACAAGCTTTAAACTTAACCAAAACAAAGCTCAAACTTACCTTAATTGATCCTTGATCAAAGCTTGTGTTCCTCCCTCAAACTACATGGTTAAAAGCCGTTCTTCCAAGTCAAGAATTCAGTTTGACAGCACCTCCCCTTATGGTTCTCTATTCGGCTGAATTGTTTGAAGTTTAAGGGGTACTTAAAGACAATTTTTCTGCTCCTCTCTCCCTCATGAATGGTATGATCTAGTGCCGCTTAAAGGGACAAGTGGCAGCGATCATATACTCCATAATTTCTGTCACACCTTCCTTTATTTACCATATTATACATCATTTAGAACCATTATAATAAATTTCCCAAAGCTTAAGAATGAAAAATTCCAAGGTCAACATTTTCTATTTACGTGCTGTTCGTACACTATTCACAGATTTCTGGACCAACGTTGAAAATTCATAACTAAATGTAGAAAAATCAAAATGAGGTGACTCTAATTTCTATTTGAAGCTTGTCATGCCCTCTATAAGAGAAAAATACTCATTGGACTCATATCTATTTGGAACAGAGCTAAAAAATTTGACAAGTTGCACTGTTTATTTGGTAAACTTCTAAATTTTCAGTAATTTAGCTCAATTTTTGAAAGGCATATCTCTTTATGCAAAACTTTAAATCTAATGGTTTACCACTTTTTTTAAATCCAAACATATGATTTATAAGTATATCAAGTTTCAGGTCCAAACTCAAAGAAATGCTCATTATTTTATGTGTCCCAAGTTTGGCCATTTTTAGAGGTATTTTATCCCCTAATTAGGTCTAACTTTATCTTTTCTTTACCTTTTTCCCACCCTTGACCTTTTAGGACTTATGATATACTTGTACATACATTCTAGTATACTTATACATATTCATACATGTTCATCTCCATAAAGGAGCTATTATCCAACAAACACAAAACATTCAAAATATTACACAACATAACATAATATCCATTAGCAATGTCAATAAGCATTTACATGCCTTCAGTCACCACTTACTGGCTCTTGTAGTTGCTTGATCCTCCTCCTAGGGTTATTTTAAATATAGGGGGAATGAGATTTTAAAGAAATCCCAATAGCAGAGAATCATAATTATCATGCAATCATGCAAACATAATGTGATATGCTTTTGTGCACATAATTTTATTGCTCATGCATAATAAAATGTCATGGAAAGTAAGCCAGTTCATTCATATTCACATAACATAATGCCAAAGCATGATTAACATAAACATTACAACCATAATTCAGTAGCATAGCCTAGTCACATCATGGCATTCATAACACATACACACATACACATAAATGTAAGCAAGAAAGCACTTTTAATCATAATTCAGGGCTACCTCTTGTGTACTTAGTGACTTGTCACCTTTAGGTTTAGGGTGTCTCCTTGATGGTTTGGCAAAATACCTAACAAACCAACATCAATGCCAATCATTTACTAGCCATTAAAACACATTAAATAATACTTGAATATTAAACCTATTTTCCTTGGATTTTTGACCTAATTATTCCCTTTTTTGTTTCAATCAATCTCTTAGGTCATTCCTACATGATTTTTCATGTAGAATCCAAATATCCAACTAGATTTTACAACATCACATTCCTTCCCTTTCATTTAAGCTTGGCCGAATAGGGGTCCATATTTTCTAAAAATTTCATTTTTGATTCCAATGATTTCAAACACTCCCCTTTAGTATATTCCTACATAAAAATATCTTTTGAACTCATTGGAATCATCAAAACACATAAAAACAAACTCCTACCGCAAGATAGCATAGTGGCTGAATTGATGTGTCTTGAAGCCTAGGTTGATTTTCTTCTAAAAATCAATCCATACACCACTTAAACATGCTTATTCCACATCATATTTAAGATTTCTATCCTTCCCTAAGGCATAAGCATATTAACCGAATTTATGGCAGCAAAACACCTCTAAAATAAGTCAATTTCCTAACCAAAACAAGCTTTAATCTTAACCAAACCAAAGCTCAAATATACCTTGGTGAATCTTTGATTAAAGCTTGATGATTTCTTGTCTAAAAGCACTTATCAAAATCAGCCTCCAGGTCCAAAAACGAAATGGGTAGCACCTCCCCTTATTTTACCAATTTTCTACCTATTTTTGGGTATTTTGAGGGGGTATTTATAAACCTCCATAAGCTGCCCAAACCTTGCCCTTGGTCAGCTATTTTTCTGCCCAAAAACCCCTCAAATTTTCGTTCAAAAAGCAAAAAAATATGGGCCACATGATCATTACTTGCTCACCAAGTAAATTTAATCCAATGGTAAAAAATGTGCCAATAATTCAACATGTGACTTTTAGGCCTTGGGGAGCATGTCCTTTCTAACCAAAATGGGCTAAACTAAATGTCCAAATTTAGTTGGGAAGTAATGGAATTGGTTTTATTTAAATCCAATTACAAACTTCTATTCAATTTACCCCGTTTTAGCCCTATATTAGGAAAAATAGCTCGAGGCCTCTAAAAATTCATTCTTTCCATGATAAATTCTCATTTATTGTAAAAGTATAATCTAGAAAGTTTGTGGATTTTTTCCAACCTCTACCTATTTATTTCATAATTTTTTTGAAATCAGGCTTTTACCAATAGAATTTCAGAAGTAAATTCCCCATAAAGCGTTCCCTTCATTTCCAATGCCTAGAAATAATTTCAGAAATTCACATATATTCCCAAAGAATTTATCTATATTTTTCTTGAATTATTGAGGCCCTTAAATAATTAAAATAATTATATTTCCTCAAGTTTTACTATTTCCCTCAAAAATAATTATTTTTGGGAAATTTCACCATAATTTATTTTGAGCCATTTTTTATCCCAAAACATCATAGGTGCCTTAAAAACCTCTAATTTGGCCCTTTTTCTATTTTTGGGGAAGTTTTGAGAAATTCTATAAAAATTTTAATTTTGTCCCTAGGAGTCCGATATCACTAATCCGGCTTCCTTTAGTGTTCAAATTTTGGGATGTGACAATTTCATATCATGCCATGTGTAAATATTCAAGAATAGTTCATAGATTTTTAGGGTTAATTTGGGCCTAATTCCATTTAAATGATGGGCCATGATTTTGCAAGAATTTTTAGGCTTTCTTGGCCCAATGTGGAGCCTAATTCTTATTTGAAATTGTCTGAGAAGGTGGCCCACCATTAAGATATCAATTCTAAGCAATAATGAAGTTTATTAGTTACTATTTACTTGTAACTTTTTATAATTATTCCAAGCCTCCAAAATCACATTTTTCTTTATGAAAAATCCTATTTTAATATAATAATGCATTCTAAAAATTTTTAGAAATTTTCTCCACTTTTAACTATTTATTTTGAATTTCCTCCAAATAGGGCTTTATTGGTAAGACTTTTGAAAATAAATTCTCCAAAATTAATTTATGCACTTCTAGGACCTGAAATCAATTTTATAAATTCAATCAAATATTTACATAATTATTTCATATGTTCCCCAAAATTATTGAGGCCCTTAAATAATTATAATAATTATTTTCACTTAATTTCCACTATTTTTCACAAAAAACCTCTGTTTTCAGGAAATTCTGTAATAAACTATTTTCATACCATTTTCACATCTAGGGCCTCCATTGAGGTTCCAAAACCTTTAATTTATGTTTTTACCATTTTTCAAAAATTTTCTAGAATTTTTCTCAAATTTTCCTATCTTGCCCTTTCTAGATTGATAATTCTAAAAATATCAGTCTGGACCCTATCGGAGTTTTATATCAAAACTTGTTTTGTCCTTCAGTCTACTTTCTATATTGATCCATAACAAGATTTTTCAGCTCTCAATGTTTGGATGAATTTTTTCAGGATGTGACATTTCCTCTCCCCTTAAATAAAATTTCATTCTTGAAATTTTAAAACATACCTTATACAAATAGTTCTGGATATTTAGCCTTCACATCGTCTTCCCTTTCCCAGGTGGCTTCTTCCTGAGTTAGGCCTCTCCAGATCACCTTGACCATTGGAATGACCTTATTTTGTAGCTGCTTAGTCCGTTGATCCATAATCTTTACTAGTTTTACTTCAAAAGTGCAGTTATCTTGCAACTCTATATCTTCACATTTTAGGATGTGAGAGGGATCTAGATTGTACTTTTTTAAATGAGACATAGAAGACGTTATGAATTTGCCCAAGATAGGGAGGTAGGGCCAATTTATATGCTACCAGTCTAACCATCAAAAGAATTTAGAAGGGTTCAATGAATTTAAGTGTTAGCTTTCGTGCTTTCATTGACCTTACACCTGTAGTTAGAGATACTTTTAGAAAAACGTGATCCCTGACATCAAATTCCAGAGGCTTTTACTGTACGTCAGCATAGCTTTTCTGTCTACTCTGTGTCGTAAGTAGCTTCTATTATATTATCTTGATTTGTTGTGAGGTTTGTTCTACTAAATGGGGGCCAAATATCTTTCTTTCCTGTAATTTTGTCCAGCATAATAGGGATCTACACTTTTACCCGTACAATACTTCATAAGGAGCCATTTGCATACTGGAATGATAACTGTTGTTGTAAGTGAACTCGGTTAATGGTAAGTACTTGTAACATCCTAAATTTTGGCTCATAGATACAAGTAATAGCACAAAGAAATGATGATTTCTAAGTCTAATGCAACGAAAGTCCCGGAGATTCCTTGGAAGGAACAAGAGATTTTCTAAGGGCAAATGTGTAAAACAATAATGTTCAGAGACTAAAAAATGAGGAACTGGAAGTGACTAAGGGCCAGAGGTTATGCCAGAAACTTGCAAGAGATGGTTCCGAAGGTTAGGCCTAAGGAGGGACCAAATTGCAAAGAAAAGATTCCTAGGCTAAGTAGGGATCTAATTGTAAATAATAAAAGTTCTAGTCAGCCAATGCTCAGAGTTAGCAAAAAGGGCCCAACTAACTTAGAAAAATTCCAGAAAAATGAGAATAGGATCCCAGAGTCGATATAAGGCTAGAAATGACGGAAATGCCCTGAAGTCATTCTAGGGTTTTGGACAATTTGAGATAGTAACTTAAATTGAATTATTTAAGCTGTGAGACTACCTCAATTAATCAGGAAAAACTGGGGAATAGTAGTTAAGGAATTTACACAGATTGTAAAATTAATTCTGTCCCCAGAAACTGACGAGGTTAGCTTTAATTAAATTTAAAACATATTTATACCCTATCCGGGGAAAGTCAAAATAGATGTCTACAGTTTGACTTTTGACCGGAGAAAAATTAGAGGAATTCCCTGTGATGAAAGGGAAAGAATGAAACCCAGAGACAGATCAACGAAGTTATGGGCCGATAGAAAGAATTCGGAGAAGGTAACCCTGATTAAGTATTATTTAATAATATTTCTGGGAAAAGGAGAAAGAAAATATCTAAAGACCATCATGACGGCACTGAGTCAGCATGCTGAGTCACCAGATGTGATCATGACACCTATTAGTCATCATGCTGAGTCACCAAATGCAATCATGACAACTACGAGTCATCATGCTAAGTCAGTAGAAGATATTTATGGACAACATAAAAATCAGAGCGTAGTACGGGAATATTTAGACAGTCCTTTATCTAACCGTTATAGTGAAATCTCTACTGCATGACTCAGTAAGGTTAAATAGCTTGTCAGTAGAGCTAATTATTTTCATCTATGCTCCTCTAAGATGACACCATATATGTACTTAATTAAGATAAGAAAATGGTGCTAGAACATGTCCCATTGATATCGAGTCAGTCAGGACTCAAAAAACTACTTAATACAGTGCAGAATGGCGAAATAGGTAGAGAAATACCTAAGGGCTATATTTTGTACGAATGTTATATTAATTTCTTCCCTATTTAATGCCAAAATGATGAAGGAATATGGAAGAGACAAGTGTATGGTTAGATGGGAAAAGAAGGTATTAGGTGTATGGTTGGATGCAAGACACGTGTATAGTCTAATGCAAGACATATGTGCGGTTGGATTAAAGACATGTGGCTTGATGATGTAAGCATGATGTCATCAAGATGAGGTAAGCATGCTGTCATAGGACACGTGTCATCACAAGATAAAAAGAGAAAATGGACGGTACAGATCAAGCCACATATTTTTAAGATCAACGACTGAGATTCGGTCTTGTTTTCTATAAATACCCCTCCCCTCCCTCTCATTTCGTCCTAAGCCATGGAAACCTTAGGGAAGCTCTTGCAAAATGGTTTCTAGAGAGAGAAATAAGAGGGAGAAAGAAAGGCCAAGTGGTTCCAAGCCAGATCAAGCTCTAAAACAAGGTATGTGTGCCGTTTTTGATGTAGTTTCTACCTCCCTTGTTATTTTTGAGCTAGTGGTTGGTTTGATTGGATTTTTGATGATTGAAATCCTATGGGGAGGTGCTACATGAAATTTATTGGAATAGGAGAAGATGATATGGATGTTAGAAGCATGTTTAAAGTCTTGGAAACAATAAGAATCAAGTGGTTATGTGTTGATTTTGCAAGAAATCCAACTTTCCCTTAGTTTGAGTCTGTTCAGCCTTGACTGTTCAGAATGGTTAGGATTGGATTTTGATTGTTTTGAGCTTGGAAATAGATTCTACATACAAAATTATGTGGGGATCGTATGTGGAAATAATTTTAGAAAGGTTGGGACTGAAACTCAAAAGTTAGAGTTCAAGTATGTTCAAGAAAGAATCAAGTAGAGATAAGTTGATGACTTGATTTTAATAATTGTTTTGCATCATGTATTGATGTGTTTAGGACCTTGGAACATCCAAAAGGATGTTTTGACCGAAAATCCATAGGGTTGGAAAGACAAGGGAATCAAAGAAAAAGCAAGAGGAAAGCTTATGTTACAAGGTAGTAAACTTACCTATATTGTGTGCTTGATATGTATGCTTGCATGATGTGGTTGTGTTGCCATGATGTGACTAAGCTATGATGAAATGTTTGCAAAGTTATTTTTGCAAGTTTATGTTATGCTTTGCCTTGGCAATATATTATGAAAGTATGAAATGCTTTAGCTTACTTTCCATGGCATTCATATGTTAATGTTATAACATGTCATGCATGTGCATTATGTCTTGCATGCTTATGGGTAGTGTTTGCTACTGAGATTCTCTCCAATCTCACCCCTTCCTAACCAACCATTTAGGTCAATCAATGGTGGGCAATAATGGCACGAGAGGCAAGGAGAAGAAAGTGGAGAATTATTGACGTTAATGAATGATATTATTATTCAAGGTGTAATTCTCCTATTATGTAATTTATGTTATGGATGCCAATGTTTATGGGAGGAATAGAAATGTATGAGGATGATTGGAAAAGTATAAACTCAATTTATGTATGCCACAAAAATAGAAAGAATTAAAGTAAAACGAGGTTAAGGGACAAAACGTAGGTCATGGAGTAGTGAGTTTGTAGCTCCAGTTTGACCTATCAAATGAATGAGTCAAGCCACAAAATTTGACAGATTCATAGTACACATCCCAAGCTTTAAAATGAGAGGTAGATCACCTCAGTCGGATGTGTACACAAGGAGATACAATTTTTATGGAATTAGTTACGATTTCTCAAAATTGGACTTGAAATCTGAATTTAAATAAGGAATAGTAATCCGAGTAGTTATGTTGAAATTTTAAATCCACGGGCTTGTGTCATAACCTGCTTAAACCATAACGCTTACTAATGCGTACTCTGAGGGATTAAAGGTAGGATGTTTCAGTACTCATTCTAGTTTCCTTTAAAATCTAGGGTATAAGCTTTTAACATATCCTCCAGTGTCTGGATAGTAAGTGTTATACCTTACTTCTAGGATACCTTAAGAGTTTATTTCGAACCATTTATGACCACATTGGATGGTCTTAAACTCAAAAATTCCAATCTAGACGTTAATTCTCGTAAAATCACTATTCACTTGGTAAGTTTCAAATTTTCTGTTCCAGCTTCAGAAATTCATAACTTAATCTAGAAAAATCAAAATGGAGTGGTTCAAAATTCTATAGACAGCTCTTTGAATGATCTTTCAAGAAAAAATAATTTTGTGAACAAATTCCTTTTGAATTAGTGCCAGAATTTTTGAAAAGTTACAACTATTACTTTGGTAAAAATCCTTTTTCCAGATTTTGAACCTTAACTTTGAAAACTCACCAAAAATTACACAGTTGTCCAATTCTAACATGCTACCTATCAATTTGAATCTATAAGCATACCAAATTTGTTCGGTAACTCAATCAAAACACAGCTCCAAGTCGATGGTCTACTTAGGGTTACAGCATCCATGTAACATAATTATACATAACCAAAAGTCAAATGATTTTTATGGTTTAACACCATAATTACCTTTGAGTTTGTAGCTTCCCTTTTGATGATTCAACCCCTAAAACATTAGATTACATTTGGAAGGGATGAGATTTCAATAAAATCCTAGTAGCAAGATTAATAACTATAACATCAAACATGCATCATCATTAAAGCATTTCAACATTAGCTACCATAGGAGAAGTAATCCTCTTATAAATAGGCAATCTCAACATGTAATAGCCGAGGCAACAAAATGCAAGGACCAAGCACATCACAATCATCATAGTTCAACCACATGATAGAAAGCATTCATGCCATAATAAACAATGCAAGGTCAACATTAGTAGTTAATTAAGTCTTACTACCTTACTCTAAAAGCTTTTTGGTTCTTTGATCTTCTTCCTCTTCTCCAAAATATCAAATCCTAACATCACAATCCATAAAAGGAGCAGCCATATTATAAACCAAACCACACAAAAATAAAGGTAAAACACAAGTAACCCCTTATCCCTTTTATCTTTGAATTTGGAGCTTTGTTTTCCTTAACCCCAAAAATTCTTTCTTTGGTCAATTCTACATGATTTTTCATTTAGAATCCAAATATGAACTTGGATTTATAAAAAGAAAATTCTTTTCTTATGAACTGAAGTTGGCCGAACAATACCCCTAAAACAACCAACCATGAAATCTTTCAAACAACAACCTAAAACCACTTGAAACAACCTTAAATCAAAGTGTTTTAACTATGTTTAACTTCAAAACCCCCTTCCTTTAACAATTGATCAATTCAGCTAGCATCAACTAAGGGCATGAATAGAATTTTGAACCATCAAACTCAAGGAAAACAAGCAACAACTATAATGAAACAACTTACTAACTTTGGATCTTAACTTAGTAGATCAAAGTAGCTTTCTTTTCCCTTGTTTGAGCTCAAGAAATCAAATGGCAAGGTTCCTCTTCTTTTGGCCAAAAAGAGTGGTCTTGCAAGAGGGAAGAGTGTGTTTATTTAATGCCAAAATATCTCAACTACCATAATTAATGCCATGCTAGGTGTCACTTCCCTAAACCATCTTATAACTTCTCTCTTAATTAACTTAATTCTAAATGTAATTAAATTCAAAAGTCAAGATCCTCTCTATTAAGGGCTTGACACTTGTCAACTTTAAATCCTTTCCATTAATGGCTTGACACTTGGCAAAATGTAGGTCATTTAAAGGGCAAGACTCTACTTCTTGCTTTATCAGTGCACTTTTGCTCTGGGTTTAATTTCTCTTCTATGATTACAATACTCTTACCTCTATAATTAATTTTTGTCAGATCCATATTCCATTTTTCTTATTTTTCTCTTCTCAAAATGTCCTCTTTTGCTAAAATCCCAAATTCCTACTAATTATATAAAAAGAAAAACTATTTTCCTTTTTATAGGGATTTCTCTATTTGTCATGAGAATTTGGAAATATCTTGGATATTTAAGGGACTCTTTTTAATTCCATAATCCATTATAATTCCTTGGGATATCATATGAATTTTCTTGGAATTTTATTTTCCTTCCACATAGTTATATGGAATTTTCCCAAATAAAATGCACTATTAGCCTAATTCCCCTTTAAATTTCTTTGTAATTTCTCTAGGAGTAATTTAGGCATAAAACCACTTCTACCTCATTGTAAAATTCTTAAAGAATATTATCCTTATTCTTTCTTAATTTTTTGATGCTTGAAAATATTTTTTCATAATTATTTTGATCTAATTTTTCCTGATTAGTTAATATTCAGTAATTACTGAAAACTCAATAATTATTGCTTTCCATCATAATCTCAACTTTTTAAGCCTAGAATATTATCCAAGGACTCTTTTTCTACCTTTCATAATTAGTCCATAATTTTTAGGAATTCTTAACATATTTTTTCCAAATTTCCATATTTCTTTCACTATTCTGGCCCTTAAATGTCCAGGGATTTCCTTACTCTTTATGAAATTTCTGGATATGATAGTAAGTTTTGCCTATTCATCAGTCTGTGGATGATAAGCTGTACTGAAACTTAGCTTAGTACCCATGGCTTCCTGTAATGCTTTCCAAAATCTCGAAAGAAATCTAAGATCTCTATTAGAAATGATCGTTTCAAGTACTCCATGTAACCTCACAACTTCTTTGATGTATATCCTTGCCAGCTTCTCTGGTTGGTACTCTTTCTTTATTGCCAAGAAATGAGTTGATTTCATCAAGCAGTCCATAATCACCCAAATCGCATTAAAACTTGATGACATACGAGGTAATCCCATTACAAAGTCCATGGAAATGCTATCCCATTTTTCCTCTAGAATACTCAAAGACTAAAAGGGTCCTGATGACTTTTGATGTTCCACCTTTACTTTTTGACACATGAGGCATCTTGACACAAAGTCTATTATATCCCTTTTCATGCCAGGCCACTAAAATGATTCCTTGAGATCTTGATACATGGTGGTCATGCCTGGGTGTATAGTGTGTTTACTTTTATGTGCCTTCTCTAGAATTTGTCCTTTAACCTCTTCCTTAGTAGGAATATAAACTCTTTATTTATACTTTAGGATTCCTTCCAGAGTTATTGTAACGTCCTGAGTTTTATCGGGTTTTAATAATCTCTTTTGGTTGATTTTGAGGATAGATTAGTGATTTAATGTTGGTCTTGGTGTTTGGGTTGGAATTGAGGTATGTTGGAGGAATAGGTGAACGTACCCCTCTCAGGGTATGTTCGCCGCGGTGAACCGGGAGTTCCAGGGGAGAGTATCCTTTTGGGAAGGTTTCGTCGTGGCGAAGGTGAGGGCATGCCGCGGTAAAGATTTTCTGGGCGAGCGAGAGTTTCCTCTCGGGAAGCTTTCGCCGCAGCGAAGATTGGAGTTCGCCGCGGCGAAGTTGAGTTTTCAGGCGAGTAATCCCTCTCGAGATTAGTTCGCTGCGGCGAAGGAGTCCGAATCTATATAGTCTCGGGAGGGGTTCAGTTGTACGAAAATTAGAAAAATCTGAGGTAGAGAGAGAGGCTCTGCTAGGGTTTCGGTATTTTGGCTTGGAGGGGGCATTTCTAAGGATCCATTACCTTAAGTAAGTGATTTTAACCTCTAATCTACTTTCTTTCTTGGAATTTTTGAGGATTTATAGTGGAACCCTAGAGTTTTCTAGGTTGTGATGGAATTGAGGTTTTTGACCGATTGTTTTGAGTTTAATTGATTGCCTTGGGTTAGTCTAAGTTTTTAATCGGTGTAGTTTCCTTGGATTTGAAGAACTTAGAGTTTTTGAAGTTAGGGTTTATGGAAAAGGGAGTTTTGTGATTGAGGATGATAATGTAGAGGTTGATTTTGAGTTTTGTGAATTGGATTATGTCAAGGGGGTTAAATTGGATGTTTAATCAGTTTAGATTGTTGTTAGAACTTCAATTGTTCAAATGGGATGTTTGGGTGTAGAATTCCTATAGTGGGTCCTTGAGGTTTGAACCCTAATTAATGCTTGGAAGGGGATTTGATGTCTGAATGGACTTTTATGGCTTTGGAGTGTTGTTTTGATGGGTATACCCTTTGAGTTGGGTAGAGTTTTGGTTGGAGCTAGGAATTTTGTGTCCCCAAGTATTGTTTTGGCCACATTATTAGTTTAAAAGCTAATACATGATGGTTGTGTGTTTGTGTGCTTGTGTAGACCGGTTGTGAGCCTTGTTGGTGCACGGACCGTATTGTTGGTAGTTATTCCTTGCTCAAGCGAGAGGTAACCACTTTCCAATCCTTAGTACATACTTCTGTGGTATTGTGAGTAGATTTATGTTTTGTGCTCCGAGTAACAATTATGTTCAAAGTGTATGTTGTATATAAAAAGGAAAACCGTCTTGTGGGGTTTCGATTGATAATGAATGAATCTTGGAATTGTGAAAGATATGCCACTGAAAGAAGTTAATTATGAAATGTTCAATTACTATTTGATTATGGTTTGAGCATGATGCATGAATTGGGAATTGGTGAGAGTTTTTGATAGTTACTATCACGTGGTAAGGCCTCCATTAATGCATGATGGTTGGGTCAGTACGTCCCCTAGAGTGAGGGATAGGCCTTTTGGCTCCCTACGTCCCCCAGAGTGAGGGATAGGCCTTTTATGGCTCCTTACGTCCCTTATAGTGAGGGATAGGCTGGGTTCGGCTCTTGAAAATCCCCCAAAGTGAGAGATATGGTTGATGGGAATTGCATCATTGCACTTGCATGAATTGTTGTGGCTATCATTTATAATATTACTTGTGAAATGCCCCACTTGACACCTCACGAGCACCTATTTAGTAGTACCTTGAATTGGAAAGGTTGGTTACTGGGACGTTTGTCTCACCCCGTGGTTTATAATGTTTTCAGGTGAAGGTTCTAGGCGTGTGCCTTCGGGAAGAGACGCAGAGGCTTGAGCTTGGTTAGCTTTAGGCTTCTAGCTTTTGTTTATGTATGACTAGTAGTATATTGCCACATTTGGAGCCCTTTTGAAATGTTTCAATTGTTGGTCTTATTGTAACTTGGAGGAATTGTTATCTCCTTATTTTGGTTGGCCGGAGGCCATTCCTAGTGTCTTATGAATCTTTGATTTATTTCGTTGGAAATTTTTTGAATGGGCTGATATAGATGTATTTTGCTACCCGGGCCAGAGGCTTGGAGGCCCAGTGGATGTGAATGAATGATTTTTGTTGCATGCAACGGAGTTTGGATTTGACCCGAGTTTGAAAGTCAATTTCTAAAAATATGCAAATTTCTTTCTACTATGGTAGTTCATTTTAACAGGTTTCCTTTTCTACCATAGTAGTGAATTTTATGATTTTGAGGTATAGGGTTTTACAGTTATCTCATGATTCCTTATCTTATTTCTTAGCACTTGGGCTTTAAGAATATCTGCCAACTGGTCTCTCTGTTGAGTCTCTTTTGTTTGCTCTATAACTTGCGCTTCTACTTTTACAATCCCAATTTGTCCTGTCATTAATTGTATCTAACTAGTAGGATTCTAATCTCATATGCTTTCTATAAGTTCTTGCTCCTTAATCATCAGTGATGCCACCTGCACTGTCCTCCGCCTTAATGCATTTGCTACAACATTTTCTTTCCCTGGATGGTACTTTATTTGATAATCATAATTCTTGAGCAATTCCATCCATCTTCTTTGTTGCATATTGAGTTCCTTGTGGTCCTGCAGGTACTTGAGACTTTTATGGTCACAGTACAACTCAATAGTTACCCCATATAGATAATGTCTCCAGATCTTCAAGGCATATACAATCGCTGCCAGCTCAAGATTATGTGTGAGGTAGTTCTCTTCATGAGTTTTCAATTGCAGTGAGGTATAAGCAACTACTCAAACTTGCTGTATTAGCACACATCCCAATCCTTATTTACTCGCATCTGTATATACTACATATGGTATTGTAGGATCAAGGATTATCAGCACAGGAGTAGAGGCTAGTTTTGGCTTTAGCTTTGGAAAACTAGCCTCACATTTATCATCCTACACGATCGTATAGTTTTTCCTCATTAGTCAATAGAAGGGCAATCTTGGAAAAATCTCGTATAAACCTTCTGTAGTATCCTGCTAGTCCCAGAAAGCTTCTAACTTTAGTCACTATCTTAAGCCATTCCCAATTCGACATAGCCTCTATCATATCCCAAAATTTGAACCCTAAAGGAAGCTGGACTGGTGATACTAGACTCCTAGGGGCAAAACTGGAAATTTTACAAAATTTTTTGAAATTCTCCAAAAATAGAGAAATGTCAAATTAGAGGTTTTGAGGTACATATGATGTTTTGGGAGTGAAAAGTGGCCCAAAATAAATTATGATGAAATTTCCCCAAAAATCATTATTTTAGAGGGAAATAGTGAAAATTTAAGAGAATATAATTATTTTAGTTATATAAGGGCCTCAATAATTCAAAGAAAAATATAGATAAATTCCTTGGGAATATATGTGAATTTATAAAATTATTTACAAGCATTGAAAATGAAGGGAATAATTTACAAGGAATTTACTTCTGAAATTCAATCAGTAAGAGCCTGATTTCGGAGAAAAATGTGAAATAAATAGTTAGAGGTTGTGAAAAATTCCCAAACTTTCCAGATCATACTTTTAGAATAAATGAGAATTTTTCATAGAAAGAAATATATTTTTGGAGGCCCCAAGCTATTTTTCCTAATATAGGGCTAAAAAAGAGTAAATTAGATGGAAAATTGTAATTGGATTTGAATCAAACCAACTCCATTACTTTCCAAGTAAATTTGGACATTTAGCTAGTCCAATTTAGTCAGGAAAAATGTGCTCCCCAAGGCCCAAGATCACATGTCAATTTTGTGGCACATTTTTTACCATAAGATCAACTTTTCTTGGAGAGCAAGCAAAGATCTTGTGGCCCATATTTTCTGCCACTTTGATCAAAATTTTGAGAGAATTTTGGGCAGAAAAATAGCTGACCAAGGATAGGTTTGAGCTGTCACATCCAGTATTTGTGACTAAGGTATACTTGATCTAAAGATGGTCAAGGGCTAAAATATTAGTATTAATGTAGATTATACAACTTTTGATGTAAACTTAGGATAGGGACCAAAGTGGTATTTTCAGTATTTTGAGTAAGTCAGTATAAATTAGAGAAATATGATAAAAAGCTTTGAAAGTTCCTAGAAAACCCTAGAAATTAGAGAAAATTCTTTGGAACAAGAGGATGTCCCAGAAGTAAAAAAGAAATGAAGGAAATTAATTAATATTAATTTTCTAGTAATTTTCGCAATATTTGACTAATTAAGGAAAATTAGTCAAATTTAATTATTTCACGTACTTCAAGGCCTTAGAAAATTTGGAAAAAATATGGATAAAATACCTTGAGACTTTTAGAACATTATAGGGGTGATTTTATTCCCAAATTACCCCAGATTAGCTTTAAAAATATTTAAAGCTTATTTAAGCCAATTAGGGCTTTTATTCGGGAAATTCAAAAACAAATATCTAGAAGGGGAGTTAAATTCCAGAAAAATTCATGAAATTTCCTTAGAACTAGAGAGAGATTTTAAAGCTAATAGAGGAATTTTTCAGTAATTATGTGACCCAAGAACTTCATCTCGTTTAGCCGAAATTTGCATTTACTCAACTTAGCATATAACTGTTTCTCTCTTAGAGTGCTCATAACAATCCGCAGATGTTGTTCATGCTTTTCTAGTGATTTAGAGTACACCAAAATGTCATCAATAAATGCCACAACAAATTGATCCAAATATAGTTGGAAGATTCTATTCATATAATCCATAAATATTACAGGTGTATTTGTTAATCCAAAAGGCATCATGAAAAATTCATATTGTCCATACTGAGTTTGAAAGGAAGTCTTTAGAATGTCTTCTGCCTTAATCCTTAGTTGATGATAACCCAATTTCAAGGCAATCTTTGAAAATACAATGGCTCCAGCCAATTGATCTAACAAATCATGAATTCGAGGTAATAGATACTTATTCTTGATTGTCACTTTATTTACCATCGGATAATCTATGCACAATCTTAGGTTACCATCTTTCTTTTTCATGAATAACACTGGTACGCCCCAGAGAGATACGCTAGGGCCTATAAAACCTTTCTCTAATAGATCCTCTAGTTGCTTCTTTAACTCAGCCATTTCATTTGGAGCCATTCGATACAGAGGTTTTGAAATTAGACTTGTCCCTGGTACCAAGTCAATAGCAAATTCCACTTTTATTTTTGGTGGTAATCCGCTACTCTCTGTTAGAAAAACTTTAGGGAATTCATATACTATTGGTATGTCTGTAACCCCTTTGATTGAGCACAAGTTTTCTATATTATTTGATGATATTTTCAAGGTTTTTGCTGTACTTTTTGGCTCCTTTTTAATGGTATTTGTACTTAATTGAGTTTGAGAGTCTTTGTTTTGAATTAATGTTGTTTGAGGGTAAAATTGTCATAATTAGTCATTAATTGCATTCAATTGATTTCTAAGACAATCGTTACTTCAAACCATTGCTCTTCATTGTAGGACACTCAAAAAGTAGAGCCAAGAGTGAAGGCTAAGAAATTGCAACACACAAGATCAAAAGTAGCAGTACTGGAAGAGTTCGCCATAGTATAACCTAAGAATTTCATCAGAGATCTCTCAGCCATACTTCACCGTGGCCACATACTATTTTTGCTGCAGCAAAGTCTCAATATGAGGCAATGTAGCTCTCAGGAATGGTTCTTCACGGTGAAGTCATTCCTTCACTATGATGAAACCTTCGAATTAGCAACCTAGATCTAAACCCTTTTCAAAAAATTCACTTACCCACTCGTGAGACCTGACCCAATACACCCTATTACTAAATTAGAAACCCTATTTTAGGTAAGACACATCATTCATTTATTACACATAGCCTCCATCTCTTACTCTCCCTCATTCTCTCTCACTTCCTCTTATCTAACCCTATTTTCTTCTATTTCCACTGTCAAACCTCTATGGGTAGCTCAGATTCATTCCCAGTTGTGATGCTTCAGAGTGCTGTGTGGCTAGCCATTTTTCTTCTTCTTGAAAATGGATAATGGCTTGAGTTCAAGGAGCTAAAAAGGGGAGTAGCTTAATCCATGGTTTAGTTATAGATTTATGAATTCCTAAGTTTAGGGATTGTAATTTGTAGCTGAGCTATTTGATTATAGTTGTAATCAATTTTGGATATACATTGTAGCTGAGCTATAATGCGTAGTTGGATTGGTTTATGTAGAATTTTTGAGCTTAAATATATGAAGTTTCATATATGTTTCATTGTAATCCTTTTGATCCTCTCTTATCTTACATGGTTGTGTCTTGATATTGAGCTGATTTTTTATTACAATAGACTGATTACATTGGTTAATCCTATAACACACACTAAGTGCACTTAATAGGATCTCATGAAATGGGGTACCATTGAGTGAGATCCTAGACTCAAAGAGTACTTTGAGGTTTTCCCTTCAGAAACTTACTGAAATTTTACTCCTACTAAATCAATTTTGAACTATGATAGCCTAAGTTCACTTTCAAGAAGATTTCTCTCATTGTTGAACACTTATTTTCTATCATTTCATTCTAATATCCCTAAAATCCAAAAAAAAAAAAACTCTTACATTTTAATTCAGTTCAATTCTTGGTTCCCAATGAAAACCCCTTTTTCTAATTAGTTCACACTTCATGGCATATAGTTAACTTAGGTCCATTTGTTTAAGGCTCCAGTTAAGTGAATGACCCGGAGTTGCACCCTATAGTGTAATCCTTGGATAATATTTGAATTTGACCTCCAAGGGCATAACGAAAGGTTGAAATCACCCTTCCTCAATTTCAACCTTCGCTGAGAAGAATATTATATAGCCTTGCCAACCCTGTCTCAAACACTTGTGTGCCTGAGCAGCTGTGATTAAGTTCAACTCTACTTCCATCTGAGGGGTTGATTGTCGGATAGGAAGGATTAAGGTTTTGTTCTTATAATCAAGGAGGATGTTATGTGAAGATAACTAGTTCAAGCCTAGGATAACATCAATATCACAGAAAGGCATGCATATAAGGTCTAACATAGTGCAACAATAGGCATATCAGACAATATAGTTCAAACAAACACTAGAAGTCAAAACTTTAGTTCCAGTGGGAGTAGAAACGCATAAATTATACAGCAATATGTCAATAGCAAGGCCTAAGCGCCTAGCTCAATCATATGATATAAATAAGTGGATGGCACTTGAGTCAAACATTGCATTCACAAGGTAACTATCCATACTAATAGTACCTTGAATCATCTCAGGTGACTTACGAGCCTCTTACCGATTAAGGGCAAACACCCTGCCCTAAGCCTGAGGTCTCACCATACTGTCAACACCTTGCAGGCACTCCCTAGCAAAGTGTCTGGGGTTTTTGCAGCTGTAGTACATGTTCTGACCTATTGTGTGTGGCCTATCTCTATGATTTCTATCATAGATATCGCATTCTCGTCCTTGGCAAACATTCTCAAAACCTCCTCATCTAGGTCCCTGTCTAGGCCTTTTGCCAAAGTTAGGCCTTCTCTTCTTCCTATTACCCTCGTAGGAAGTTCCTTCCTGTCCTATCCTTACCCCTAACTTCTTGACTTTAGGAGTTGCCTTGGCCAGTTCATAGCAAGAAAAATACTTTAGGAAGAACTGTTCTTTAAATACCTCCTAGGTAATGGGAGTTGCATTTGCTTGGAGGACTAGCTCTATGTTCCTCTACCATCTGGTGGCTTCTCCCTCTAACTTACAAATTGCCATCGGCACTTTCCTTTCAGAAAAGCATTCTAGAATTTTAAAAATTTTCTCTAGCCAAGTTATCCAATCCTCGACCACTTACAGATCAAAGTTTCTCTCAAAAGCTGGAGGGTGGTATTCCCACATCTCACTATCCACTGCTACAATGTATCAGGTTCTACAACAAGTTTTGCCCTCTTAGCAACTCCCTCTTAAGGTTGCTGAGGTTGTTGGATAGGTTGGGTTGCCTCGATCATGCCTTGCCCGAGCTACTGTAACTGTGCTAATGTTGTTGTTGATGCTGCTGCTGTTGTTGTTGTAGCCCGTATTTGGCTTAAGTAGCCTGTATCTCTTGCATAGTCTTTTTCTATTCCTCTAATCTTCATGACCCTTTGTATTGAGTCAATAGGGGGTCTTGTTGGTTCTTGCCCTACTTGAGTTGCATGTCTTGTTCTAACCATTTTGTTAAATCTTATTAACTACAAGAGGAATAGAATCATTACTTAACATAAAAGATATTTTACATTAAACTTTTTCTACTCATATATACAGATATAGCACAGTCAATAAAACATTTGTTTAAGTGTTAGTACAGCACGTCATAACTATATATCATACATCATCCAAGTTCATAGCACAGAAAAAAAAAAGGAAACATAGTAATAACAAAGATCTCCAACTCATCGAGCAGCTGATCAAAAGTACGAGATATAGAGTAGCCATAGATCTTCTGAATCTATTCCTGCCAAACCCAAGTTCTTGGTAATTTATCCATCAATACCCAGCTCCAAAGTGTATCATCTGTATCTAGATTCTCCTCGAGTACTTCATTATGTAGCAGCCTCACATAAAAGAAGTAATCCAGATAGATGGTAGCATACTAATTCTATGTCTTATCAATATGTCTTCTTAGTTCTAGAAACTCTTGAAATATATCATCATACCCTCTAAATTCTTTCATAACCAATAAGGGTCTCTTCTTAACTGGTAAGTCCTTAACCTTCATCTTGCTAGGTCCTATTGTACTGATAGGCACTACTCTAATTGCACTAGGAGCTGCTTGATCTGGATTAGGCCTAGGTCTCACAGTACTTTAGGCATCATCTTTGAGCTCTATGATCTGGTTGGATTTTACTTCTGAATGAATGTCCTCTATCTCACTCAACAATTGATAGTACTATGGTAGTGGGGTAGGGTCATCAAGGTCTTCAACTAGTGGATGGTACCAGTCTGGGAATGGTTCCCTTGGCATTCTCTGGTCCACTGTGCCCCCAGACTTACTGTCTTCACAACATGCCATCCTTTGTTTTTGTACTTACATCAATTTCATAATACACATCTAAGCACAATGCAATTCACATAATAATTAACAATCAATCAACATTTTATATCACACATCAACCAATACAGTGTAACTAATATCTGTCTAGAACCTTTGCTATGATACCAAAAAGTGTCACATCTCCTTTTAGTACCATATTATATTACAAATAGAACCATTTGAAACAATTTCCCAAGACTTAAAAGTCAGAAAATTCAATATTTAAAACTTGGTCTCGGGGTTTACTATTCATCCAACACTGAATTTTTTATAAACTTTGAAAATTCATAACTAATTGTAGAAAAATTGAAGTGAGATGATTTCAAGCTCTATTTGAAGCTTTAGTACATTCTTTAAAAGAAAAATACTTATTGGTATAATATCCTTATGAAACAGAGTCAGGAAATTCGCAAAGTTGCACTGTTCATTTGGTCATTTTCAATTTTTCAGTATTTTAGCCTGATTTTAGAAGGGCATAACTCTTAGCACAAAACTCTAAATTTGATGATCTACCACTTGAATTAAATCTAAAAATGAGACCTACAAGTCTAAAAAATCTCAGGTCCAAACTCATTCATTTGCTCATTATTTTAGGTGTCATAAAAAGGTCTATTTTTAGTGCCTTTTTATCCTTTTATTCATAATTTTCTTGAATTTCTTTCCTCTTTTCCATGCCGTACCAAAACCAACATTCATAACAACAATGCCACATTATAGATGCATGGTTATAGGTTCACATTATCCAAGGCCCTTTGCAAAATTATATTCAAATCCTTCAAATACGACATAATAATATTACATTGTCATAGAAGTCATAAAGCCTCCTTAACTCAAAACTATCTTCTTGCCCTTGTCCTTGCTTGATCCATTCCCTAATTGATGCATAATTTAACATAGGAAGGAATGAGATTTCATAAAAATCTCAGTAGCAATTAATCATAATCATCATGTTAATCAAGCTTTGCATAATGTATTATGTTACAATATTTCAAGACATCCACAAGTCATTATATCATGCATTATACCGTCAAAGAAAATAAGCACGTAATCATATTGGCATATCATTATGCAATTGGCCAAAGCATATCAAACCTCTTAAAATCAACCATTACCATGGCATAATTCAATCAACATAAAGCAAGCAACATAAACACATTAAGCAAGAAAGAAAAACAATCAAATTATAGATTCAATACTACCTCTTAAACTTGGTATAATTTGGCCTTCTCAAGGGTTTAAGGTTCTCCTTGATTTTTCTCCATAAAACCTATCAATTCAAGTATAATTACAAGCTACATTAACAATCATTTAAGCTTGAACACAAACACTTAACCTTAAACCTATTTAATTTCCCATTTTCTTTGATTTTTGACATAATTATTCCTTCTTTGATACTATCAATCTCTTAGCTCATTCCTATATAATTTTCCATATAGAATCCAAATATCAATTCAGATTTAACAAAATCACACTCCTTCCCCTTTAACTCACATTGGTTGAATAGGGATAGTGTAGCTTTCAAAAATTCCATTTTTGATTGCAATGATTTTAAATACTTTTTGTTGGTATTCCCATACAAAAAACACCTTTTAAACTCATTGAAATCATCAAAACATATTGAAACAAACTCCTACCCCAAAAACTCACCTTGGTCGAATTGAATCATTAAGGACCCTGACTTGGTTTTCTTCCAAATCAATCCAAACACCACATAAACATGATAATTCCAACTCATTTTAAAGGCTTCTATCCTTCCCTAATGCATACTCATTCTAACCAAAAATATGGCAGCACTTTCATCTTGGATTATAATTCAAATTTCCAACCAAAACAAGCTTCAAACTTAACCAAAACAAAGCTCAAACTTACCCCAATTGATCCTTGATCAAATCTTCTGTTGTCCCTCGAGCTATATGGTTAAAAGCCCTTCTTCCAAGTCAAGAATTCAATTTGACAGCACCTCCCCTTATGGTTCTCTATTTGGCCAAATTGTTTGAAGTTTACAGGGTAGTTACAGACAATTTTTCTGATCCTCTCTCCCTCATGAATGGCATGATCTAGTGCCACTTGAGGGGGCAAGTGGCAGCCATCATATGCTCCATAATTTCAGATCATGCCATGTGTAAATCTTCAAGAATGTTCTATAGATTTTTAGGGTTAATTTGGGCCTAATTCTATTTAAATGATGGGCCATGATTTTGCACGAATTTTTGGGCTTTCGTGCCAATATGGGGCCTAATTTTGATTTGAAATGCTCCAAGAAGGTGGCCCACCATTAAGATATCAATTCCAAGCAGCAATGAAGTTTATCAGTTACTATTTGCCTGTAACTTTTCATAATTATTCCAGGCCCCCAGAATCATCTTTTTTCTTCATGAAAAGCCTATTTTAATATAAGAATGCATTCTTTTGCTAAAAAACAAATATAAGAATGCATTCTAAAAGTTTTTAGAATTTTTCCTCCACCTCTAACCATTTATTTTGAATTTCCTTCGAATTGGGCTTTCTCGGTAAGACTTTTGGAAATAAATTCCCCAAAATTAATTCTTATACTTCCAGAGCCTGAAATCAATTTTATAAATTCAATCAAATATTTAAATAATTATTTCATGTTTTTTTCTAGAATTATTGAGGCCTTTAAATAATTATAATAATTATTTTTACTGAAGTTCAATTATTTTTCCTAAAAACCCTCTGTTTTCAGAAAATTCTGTAATAAACTATTTTCATACCATTTTCACCTCTAGGGCTTCCCTTAATGTTCAAAAACCTCTAATTTATCTTTTTACCATTTTTTAGGAATTTTTTAGAATTTTTCTTAAATTGTTCTATTTTGCCCTTTCTAGACTGATAATTCTAAAAATATCAGTTCAGACCCTATCAGACTTTCATGTCAAAAGTTGTTTTGTCTTTCAGTCTACTTTCTATATTGGCCCACAACAAGATTTTTTAACCCTTGATGTTAGGATGGATTTTTTTAGCATGTGACACAGTAAGTATTTTTCCTCTAGAGATCATATCAAGAGCTTTTAAGTAGAACTTGGAACCACCTTATTTTGATTTTTCTAGAATTAGTTATGATTTTTCAAAGTCTGGCCTTTGATTAGGGTTACATGAATAGTAACCCAAATTTATGAAATTTTAATGTTCAACATTTTCTAACTTAAAGCCATAAGAAATGGTTCCAAATGGTTCCAAATGAGATATAATGTGGTCTAAAAGTAAGGTGTGACAGGATGTAAGCTTGAGCTCATAGACTATATTGGGGAGTTTCTTATTTCAATCTTTATAGTTATGTGTTTGGACCTTTAGATTTAGGGTTGATTGTCATATTTACTACCTTGGATAACTGATAATTTTTTCCTTGTGATTGATTTACTTGTATTTGAACTGAATAATATAAATGTGTTTTTGATTTATATATATAGCTATATCTTTCTTAATCGTTGGGTTTTGATTAATTTGTAATGATTATTATTAGTTGATTGATTACCATTGAGTCTTGTGTGCTAATTGGTGACCGAGAGAAAGAGAGAGAGCATTGAATTATTCCTTTCATTTACACACTAAGTGGTTTTTCAACGGTGCTTTAAAAAAGTGTTAATTCATTTTAATCATAGTGATTTTCACTAATTCAAGCATTGGACCTAAATGATTATTTAGGGTTCCAATTAAGATTTAGCAGTTTTAAACTCCCAAATATTTTGAAAGAGCAAGGATAGCTCAATCCCCATCCTAAAGACATTTTTATTGAAAATCTAGGTTCTGCATATAAGTTTTGCATTTACATAGCATATTTGCGTAACGTACCATAGATTTTGTAGAAATTGAACTCTTTTCTGACTTGGTCTTGAGTGTAAAGTCCCAAAGTTTTGGAATTTTTAGTGTACAGTGAGATTTATAGCTTTAAATCCTATTTTGGCCTTTTTTGGAACTGTTCACTGTGGCCACATTTCTTCTTCGCCGTGGTAACTTTACAGAAATTTTGCCAGAATTCCTCTTGGGATAGTGTCGCCATAGCCAACTTTGCCTCTCGCTACAACATGATTTGTGATTCTAGACCCCCTTACTCACCTTGGAACAGTGTCACCATGGCAAACATTCTTCTTTACAGCAGCTAAGCCTTTTTGAAAGCTTTAAAACAATTTTATTTGGCGCTTTTACCTGTGCATACATAGATCATACATATTGTAACATCCTTATTTTTATCTAGTATTTAATTAAAATTATAAATAAATATATTTTAGTATTAAGTTAATTATAAAAAAAAAGTTAGATATAGGTAAATTATCATTATTATTATTTTAATAATGTTTTTGTGTGTTATTGTGTGTGTGTGTGGGTGATATTCTAGAAAATTAAATCATAGTATAGAAGTCCCACATCGACTAATCTTTAGAGTGAAGGAGGTTGAGGAGCCTATATATAGGAGATAATGAGTGGAGCTTGAAGGGAGTAAATAATTTTCGCACATATCTGAGGTAGTCTCAGAAAAGTGCTAGTTTTGAGTTTATTAACCGTTGGATCGAACTGAAATTTGGTCAGCCCATTTGGGACATCCAAATCGTTAATTTCAACGGTTGGATCATCATTTTGATCTCCGAGTTACAAGTTATTAGGTACGTTTTTAACTTATATCTTTTGGATTTAGCATATAGAGTCCTGAATAGTAAATTAGTATTTTAAAGTCCATTCACCGTTAGATTGAGCTATAATTTGGAGGATAGTATCATGATAGATAGAAAATTAAATTCAACGGTTAGATTAAGGGTTTAACTTCTGTAGTGAGAATAACCTGGTTCATACTAAGTCTATTTGTCTAAGTCCTTTGAAGATGGAATATAAGATATAAATTTATAGTTTGTCTATTTGCATTATGAATTTGATGATTCTAATAATATAATCTAATAATTAAAGGATATTTAAGTAAGGGAAAATTCAGGAAATTGAGTCTAAATCACATATATATATATATGTTCTCATTCCAAACCTTAGAGAAATGTCTTTTAGGCTAGAGTTCTGAGTAAAATTAAAGCTTTTAGAGGAGGAGTTAGAGGCTAAAATTTTGTGAGTAGCAAACTCTAATACTATAGAGATAATATTTTAATTTTGTTTGTAGATATAAACTCTATTGTGGCATTTTCGAGGTTGGACTCTGGTTGTAATTGACTGTTAGCTAGGAGACCAGGGAACTAAATTTCTATCTGTTGCATGTTCTAGTATGAAGTTGGTGAGCGGCTTTACAACTAATTCTATAAAAGTATATTACGTTTTGTATGAACTGTCTTGTGGGATGCTATTTTAAAAAGGATTGACATAGTTTGTATTGCAAGAAATTGGTGATCATGATTATGATGTGTTATTATGAAATTTTGTTGATTATGCATATAAATGTGTCATTTTGAACCCTGTGCATCTATTTTGGGTGGGGAAAGGAGATAATTGGAGTTGTTGATATTCATATACTTGCCACGTGGTATTAGCCTCCATACGGAGCTCTATAGTTGGCTGTTATTATTGTCCCACTAGTTCTTCGAGGGACTGCGACACCCCACTAGTTCTTCGAGGGGGGACCCATGGTCCACCGAGTGCTCTGTGGTCTTTGGCCGGTCCACATCATTCGTGTGGTGAGCTTGTCAGAGTTGCCAGTTAAATGGAAAGAACTTAGCCCATGGGTCCAGTCGGCGGAAATAAGGAGGATATAAGGATGGATTTGGGTTCAGGAATTGCATATGACATGAGATATTCATTGATATTTATATCTTTTAAATAAATGACAAGTATGTTATCTCTTTTGAAATGTATCCATTGCATGAGACTGGTGGAAATATTTGTCTTGTATGATTATTGTGAGTTTAAATGTTAAATAAATGTTTATCAACTATTATTAACTCTGTGTATCCCACCTGACACCTCGCTAGCCCATGCTAGGGTGTGGGATAGGTAGGGATTTAGTTACTGAGACGTTTTCTCACTCCTGTTGCTTTACCATTTTCAGGAAACAATACGTTAGCGGGACCTTCGGGGAAGACTCCTGAGGCTCAATAGCTGTAGCTGACAGTGTAGAGCTTCTGGACCTTATTTTATGCAATCTTTTCGTATATTGCCACGCATCAGGACTGCATTCATTTAGGACTTATTTTACCTCCTTATATTTTCATGTCGTTTGACTTAGTGGACGTATTATACTTTCTACCTTTGGTTTATTTTGTCTGGACATTGGACTAGAGTGCTGGTAGTGGGCCTGAGGCCCTTAGATTGCATGTGATTGAATTATTGTGGATCCACGATGTGATAATGGCAATTTTGGCAAGTTTAGTTGTGGCTAGTGTTGACTAAGATAGTCAAATCTAAACTGCTATTATAATTTATCATTCAGAGGCGTATTGTTTTATAACCATGTTGATATGATTACAAATATAGGTTATTCTTTGCTAACCATGATAGCCTTAATTAAGGTTGAATTCTTTTCTATCATGGTTAGCCCCTTAGTGATGTGATTGTTCTTAAATAACCATGATAGGGTATGTTTACTAGTTTTAGTCCTTTCTATCATGGTTAGTTCTGGTTAGTAAGTGGTGGAGGTTACACATATACTCTATACTTACCTTACACATACCCTTATACTTCCATACACTCCATACATCCTTGCATCCATTGCTTCTTCCTTTTAATTTGAACTTTATATGCAAGATAGTTTTGTTCTTCTTTACTTCTTGCTTTCCTTGTGTTTGTGTATGCCAAGGAAAACCAAAACTAGTTCCAAAAATAGATCCCTAACACAAATCTAGAGGGAGAAAAGAGTTAAGAGAGCTAGTGAGGTTCTTGTTAAGGAGGAAATCGTTTCCCACGAATCTAACCTATCATCCAATGACACTAACCCTGAATTTGACCTTGATACCTTAGATCAAATAGGACTTATGGCCGAGAGAGGTAATAGTGGTCATGTCATACTGCCTCCAGAGGTTCCACTACCTAATTATCCTCCACATAACAATAACCCACTTAGAAATGGAGATAATGGAGGTAATGAACATGAGATAGTAAGGGATAACAATGGAGAAAACCATAAAAGTAGGACCATTAGGGAGCTTACCCAATTTGATGCTAATTTCGAGCACTTGCATGGTACTATTTATAAGTTTACTATTGATTTTAAGATTAAAGGTCCTTTAGTACACTCACTACTTAAGTTCTATGGTTTGGCAAGTGAAAATCCTTACATATATCTCAATGCTCTATATATACACTGCATGACAATAAAACCTATTACTGCCAGACTGAAGGACGTTATGTGGAAGGTTTTCTGTCTTTTCCTTGAAGGTAAGGCTAAGAAGTGGTATATGAATCTACACATCTACATAGAGGATGCCTACCAGTCATGGGCCAATCTAAGAAGGGCATTCTTGGAGAAATATGCAGAAGTTTCTGCCTTGTATCAATGAGAAGCAGGGCAATATCAGAAGATGAATCCTTAATCCAACACGTACAACCCAATATGAGATGAAGCAATAATGACAACTAACTCAACTAACCTCAAGGTGGTGTTGGTACATCCTTTGGAAATTTCCAAGATCGCCGCAACAACTTTCAAGAGCGAAGAAACTATTTTCAAGGACAACACAACAGCACTTTCAAAAATCGCTCCAAGATAGTAGTTCCTAATGAAGAAACTATTGTAAGCTAACATAAGAGTGACGAGACGTCTTAGCTCTTAAAAAGCATAGCTACATAACTCACCAATATGGACAACCACATAAGAGAAGATAAGGCTTCCAATGATGATTGATTTGCGTCTATAGCCGTGATACTTCAAAGCATACAAGGTGATATCATTGCGATGTATAAGAAGTTAGAGGAATTGGAAGGAAAGAACTCTAATATCTTGAAATATCCTTCCTTTAACCCCTCAAAGTACATGTTTAGAAGTGTTATGGTTCAAATTCTTTACAAAACAAGCCCGTAAATTGAAAATTTGAAATTTGTTTCGCTAGTTACTGTTCACGGATTAAATTCCAGATTTTTGGTCTGAATTTGAAAAATCATAACTAACTATAAAAAAAAAATCATATTGAGGTGGTTCAAAATTCTATTTGAAGTTCTTTCAGTTATCTACATGGAAAAAAATATAAAAAGGGACTAATCCTTTGCCAATTTGTGCAGTTTATTTGTTGAAGTTTACTGTTCATTTAGTCAAAACTATACATTCTAGTTTCTCTGCCATAAATTTGATCAAGCATAACTCTTAGCATACACATCCATTTTAGGTGATCTACCACTTGTTTTAAACCTCATGATGTGTAATTTAAGTATACCAAATTTCATGAGTAGATTCAATCGTTGCTTTACTTCCACTCTATCTCTATTTTGTTGCTTAATAGGGATAGTTTATTCCCTTAACTTGTATTAATAAATCATAATTAATTCTTTCCTTGCATAATACCATTCCATCAATCAATAAACTATTCCCATATATTATTATAGTCAATTATACATGCCATCATCATTATTCATTATCACATAACATTAATGGCATGTTCATATCATGCATTAACATACATATTATACAATGTAATCCAATAAATTTCCTCAATTCTTTTCCTGTTTCCTTGCTTCCATTTCATACATCCTTTGCTTAATCATTATCACCTGTTATAGTTGATTAAGGGAGAGTGAGATTTAGGAGAATTTCAATCGCAAACATTACCATCAATGCATGCAAGATGGATGCAAGTGTATGACATGCTTACTTGATCTAGCTCATGCTTACTTATAATATTTTGTCATGCTTAATGTTTCATATAAACATGCATGGCTATAGAAAACATCAATGAAATAGAGCATCATAATTGGATTTACATCACATATCATCATCAAAGCACATAATGCACATCAACACACAAGCATACACATCAAACACATAAGAAAGGTAAGTTCACTACCTTGTATTCTTAACTTTTCTTTTGCTCTCTTTTGCTTCCAATCATTAAAGTTGCTTGCTCAACCTTTGCTATTCCTTTTCTTGATGTCTCATAGGCCTAAATGTATCAACACATTATTTCCATTCATTTATTAGAGCCATGGTAATCAATAACATCAATACTTTGTTTTCTTTGAACTATATTAACTTCTAACTTTTGAGCTTAATTTCTAACCTTTCTAAAATAAATTCCACATGCTATTGCCACATAATTTTGCATGTAGAATCTACTTTTGTAACATCCCAAATTTTGGCTCATAGATACAAGTAATAGCACAAGGAAAGGATGATTACTAAGTCCAATACAATGAAAGTCCTGGAGATCCCTCAGAAGGAAAAAGAGATTTTTCAAGGGCAAATGTGTAAAACAAGAATGTTTGGAGACTAAAGAATGATGAACTAGAAACAACTAAGGGCGAGAGGTTATGCCAGAAACTTGTAAGAGATGGTTCTGAAGTTAGGCCTGAGGAGGGACCAAATTGCAAAGAAAAGATTCCAAGGCCAAGTAGGGACCTAATTGTAAATCATAAAAGTTCTAGTTGGCCAATGCTCAGAGTTGGCAAAAAGGGCCCAAATGACTTAGAAAAATTCCAGAAAAATGGGAATAGGATCCTAGAGCCGATATAAGGCTAGAAATGATGGAAATGCCCTGAAGTCATTCCAGGGTTTTGAGCAATTTGAGATAGGAGCTTAAATTGAATTATTTAACCTACGAGATGGCCTCAAATAATAAAAAAAACTGGGGAACAATAGTTGAGGAATTTACACAGATTGTAAAATTAATTCCGTCCCCAGAAACTGATAAGGTTAGCTTTAATTAAGTTTAAAGCCTGTTTATACCCTATCCGGGGAAAGTCAAAATAGCTGTCTAGAGTTTGACTCTTGACCTGAGGAAAATTAGAGGAATTTCCTATGATGAAAGGGAAATAATGAAACCTAGAGACAGATCAATGAAGTTACGAGACGATAGAAAGAATTCAGAGAAGGTAACCCTGATTAACTATTATTTAATAATATTTCTGGGAAAAGGAGAAAAAAAATATCTAAAGACCATCATGACGGCGCTGAGTTAGCATGCTGAGTCACCAAATGCAATCATGACACCGCTGAGTCAGCATGCTGAGTCACCAAATGCAATTATGACACCTACGAGTCATCATGCTGAGTCAACAGAAGATATTTATGGACAGTATAAAAATCAGAACGTAGTACGGGAATATTTTAGACAGTCCTTTGTCTACCTGTTATAGTGAAATCTCTACTGCGTGACTCAATGAGGTTAAGTAGCCTATCAGTAGAGCTAATTATTTTTATCTACACTCTTCTAAGATGGTGCTATATATGTACTTAATTAAGATGAGAAAATGGTGTTAGAACATGTCCCATTGGTACCGGGCAAGTCAAGACTCAAAAAAGTACTCGATACGGTTCAGAATGGCAAAATAGGTAGAGGAATACCTAAGGACTATATTTTGCACGAATTTTATATTAATTTCCTCCCTATTTTAATGCCAAAATGATGAAGGAATATGGAAGAGACAAGTGTACGGCTACATCAGAAAAGAAGGTATTACGTGTACGGTTAGATGCAAGACACATGTACAATCGGATGCAAGACACGTGTGCAGTTGGATTAAAGACATGTGGCTTGATGATGTAAGCATGATGTTGTAACATCCCGATTTTTGGGCCTAGAAGTATCAGAAATAGCCTGAATGAGATAGGCTACCAGATCCCTTTTTAGTAGAGGTCCTAAAGATGAGAAAGGAAGTTAAAGAGTTTTAGGAACTAAACTGCAAAGTGAATGTTTTAAGGGGCTAAAGGGTAATCAAAGTTAGAGGCTCTAATAAAGTCTCAAAAGCCCAGAAAGAGAAAAGAGGCTAGATACAGACCAAAGGTTAAGTTAGAAGCCTCAAAGAGATGGTTTTATGAGGTTGAGCCTAAGCAGGGGTAAAACCGTAAATTTAGAAAGTTACGGCCATCAAGGGTAAAAATGAAAAGTACTTAGAAAATCCTAAGAAAATCCAAGAAAATGGGAAATAATATTCTAAGGCCCTTTTGTGAAGAGAGATGACGAAAATACCCCTGAGGTAACTTAAAAGGAATTTATAAGTTTATGGCTCAATTTGAGATGTAGAGGTAGATTTAATTGTTTGAGTCATAAGTGAACCTTAGAAAATTATGGTAAAATAGGGATGTATGATCTAAGAGACTGTAGAAAATTATAAAATTAGTCTCATCCCCAGAAGACCAGCAAAATGGCTTTAAGAATACTTAAAAGCCAGTTGTGCCGAAAAAGGACATTTTAAAGAATGATTTTTAAGTAGGGCTACAGGTTGAGTTATGACCTGAGAAAATTCACAGATTTTCTCTAGAATATGAGGAATTTTATGATATTTTTGGATGAATTTTTGGAGCTTTGGATTGAATAAAATGCTCCAGTCAAATATTAAATAATTTTGTCCCCTAAATAGGAGACAAAACCAAAGAAAATATCTTAGAGCCATCATGACGATGCTGAGTTAGCATGCTGAGTCATCAAGTGTAATCATGACACCGACGAGTCATCATGCTGAGTCATCAAGCGTAATCATGACACCTACGAGTCATCATGCTGAGTCACCAGAAGATATTTATGGACAGCATAAAATCAGAACGCAGTATGAGAATATTTTAGACAGTCTTTTGTCTACCCGTTATAGTGAAATCTCTACTGCATGACTCAGTAAGGTTAAGTAGCCTGTCAGTAGAGCTAATTATTTTCATCTATGCTCCTCTGAGATGACGCCATATATGTACCTTTTATTGGCCAGAATTTTAAGAAGTTGTCCCAACGGTACAGGGTAAGTCAAGACTCGAAAAGTACCTGATATGGTGCAAGATTAGCTTGATAGGTGGAGAAATAATTAAGAAAATATTTTTGCAAGAATTTTCCATTTATTTTCTCCCTATTTTAATGCCATAAATGATGAAAGGACATGAAAGTGACAAGTGTACGGTTAGATGAGAAAAAGAAAATATTACGTGTACGGCTAGATGGAAGACACATGTACGGTCCGATGCAAGACACATGTGCGGTTGGATTAAAGACATGTGGCTTGATGATGTAAGCATGATGTCATCATGATGAGGTAAGCATGATGTCATAGGACACTTGTCACCGTAAGATCAAAAGAGAAAATGGACTAAGTACACTCTGTCACCGTAAGGAATCCATGGGGAAACTCTTGCAAAATGGTTTTTAGAGAGAAAGAAGAGGGAGAAAGAAAGGCCAAGTGGTTCCAAGCCAGATTAAACTCTAAAACAAGGTATGTGATGGTTATAGCACCTGATTTTATGCCTATTTCGGATTAGTTACTGTGCGTATCTGATTCTGAAATTTTTCATGCTTAAAGTACACTCTGTGAGCTTTAAATCCATGGGTAGAACACTTCATTTGGATATGTGTACGATTTATGGTGATTTTTCAAAGTTAGGGTTTGAAATCTGGAAACAGTGTTGAACTTTTGGAAGAGTTTCAAGTTCCGTACAATTCCGGTGCTGTTCGGCGTAGAATTGGTTTCTGAAACTAATTTTCATGTAAATTTAACTTAAGGAGCTTTCAGTGAGACTTGGAACCACTCAATTTGGATTTTTTTTAGAATTAATTATGAATTTTCAAAGTTGAGCAAAAATTCTGGAAATTCTGCGTGAACAGTACCCGTGAAGCAAAATTTCTAGATTTGATCTTCTTGAATCTAAGGCCATCTAAAGTGGTCCTAATTGACAAGAAATGGATTATAAGGATGGAAATGATGAGATTTATGTTAGAGAAGTTAGAAAGAAAACCCAAAGACTAAGAGAAAGGGTTGAGGTTCAAGAAAGCTAGTCTTGAACTTTATGTAATCTAGTGGTCCTAATGGATTGTATGATCAATGTGACTATGTTTAGGACCTTTGGAACATCCAAGAGGATGTTTGGTGATGTTAACTGAATGTCCACATGGTTGAAAAGACAAGGGAATCAAAGGAAAAGCAAGGGGAAAGCCATGTTACAAGGTAGTGAACTTACCTATACTGTGTGCTTGATATGTATGAATGCATGATGTGATTGTGTTGCCATGATATGACTAAGCTATGATGAAATGTTTGCAAAGTTATGTTTGCAAGTTTATGTTATGTTTTGCCTTGGCAATATGTTATGGAAGCATGAAATGCTTTAGCTTACTTTCCATGGCATTCATGTGTTAATGTTATAACATGTCATGCATGTGCATTATGTCTTGCATGCTTATGGGTAGTGTTTGCTACTGAGATTCCCCCGAATCTCACCCCTCCCTAACCAACCATTTAGGTCAATCAATGATGGGCAATAATGGCATAAGAAGCAAGGAGAAGTAAGCGGAGAATTATTCTTGTTAATGGATGAGATTGTTAATAAATGTATAATTCTACTATTTTGTGAACTATGTTATGGATGCCAATGATGCCATGTATTTAATTATAATATTTATGGCATGAATGAAAGTGTATGAGCAAGAACGGGAAAGAGTAAGGCCATGTTATGTATGCCAAAGAAATAAAAAGAATTAAAGAGATGTTAAGGGATAAAACGTAAGTCCTGGAGTAGTGAGTTTGTAGCTCCAGTTTGACCTATCAAAAGAGTGAGTTAGGTCATAAGATTTTCCAAGCAAAGAGATTTGATGTTTCTCTTTAAAATGAGGGGTAGTTTTCCCAATTCTGATAATCGAGCAGAAAGTTATGCCTTTCCAAAGTTAGGAAAAAATACAGTAAAATCCGAAAATGACCAAATTAACAGTAACTTTTTCAAAGGAAATTGAGCTCGAATTTCAAGGCAATTAGTTCAGAAACTATTTTTCCTCAAAATTTTATCCAAAGAGCTTTCTGTAGAACTTGGAATCACTCAATTTCAATTTTTTACAATTAGTTATGAATTTTTGAAGTTTGTCACATTTTAAGGTGACAATGAATAATAACCCGTAAATGAAAATTTTCAAACTTGATTTTTCATCAATTCTAGCCTTCAAAAGTGATTCCAAATGCTTCTGCAAGGAAAGTTAATTGATTTAAACATGAGGTGTTACAGATGTCATCAAGATGAGGTAAGCATGATGTCATAGACACGTGTCATCACAAGACAAAAAGAGAAAATGGACGGTCCAGATCAAGCCACGTATTTTTGGAGGCCATAGGGAGAGGACTTTTAAGGTTCTTTTTCTTTTTGCTTGCTCTAGTACTCTGTGAAGCTCAGGTACATCTAATCCTAGCTTCATTCTTGGCTAGTCATACTTTCATTAGGTAAGGTCAACTCCACTTGCCTTGCCTTGGCTGCTTTCCTTTCCTGCTCGGATAGGGCATTTTCTCCATCTTGAGCAACATCAATTCTAACTTGGAGGACCAATTCCCATTTTCTCTAGGAAGATTCCTGGCCAAGAACTTATCCCTTGGAAAGGGTGCCTCTCAACCTAAACCCCAAGTGACTGAGTATCTCTTAACATCATCGGGAACATGCCTACCTCATAATGCTAGTTCCCCGCATAGCTGTCTGTCTCATTCTCATCTCTTTCTCTTCTTTTTAATCCCTAAGAATTCCACTATAGTTATCTACCTTGTCTTTACTATCTCCAAGTTCCTATTTATCTATTCAAGGACTTGAGATAGCTACTCTATCATAGTGCCTCAACTCTAATGAGGCTTTAAGAGTTTGTCCAACTTAGGTGGCCACTACACCCTCTTAGCGGTGTACAGACTCAACCCCTAACTATCTTATTCAACTTATCATTACTCTTCCTCTTGAGGGGGAATCTGATAGCTTTTAAATAGGGGCTGCTGCTCCCTCTCTGATCTCTATTAGTCTTACTCTTAGTGACCTCATAGTCCATCAAGTTGTGCTGGGATACCACCTCAGCATCCGAGAGTCACTATCTCTATTCACCATGACCAGAATCCTCATTCGCCACTAATTTTCTTGGTTTATCATGACAAAACGTACTTTCTCTTAACTCTGCTAGTTTTACGTAGCTTCGTTCATCGTAACCTTAACCGTTGTTTTAGGGGTCCATCTGAGTCGGATCATATGAGTAAAGGGTCCATTTTTGCGTTCTAGATCCGAATCTGATGTTACTGATACGAGAGAGTTTGCCGCGGTGAACTCAAAAGTTTGCCGTGGTGAACTATTCTAGAAGGGAATTTTGGTGAGATTTTGAGAGTTTGCCACGACGAACTCAAAAGTTTGCCCCGGTAAACTATTCCAGAATAGTCACTGATGCATATTTTCAGACTTTTTGCCACAGCACAGCATTTTCTTGGAAACTCTCATGTTGTGAAATGCCTTGGTCTTCAATCTTGGCTTTAATTCTCAAGTGTCCTACAATAAAAAGCAACAATTTGAAGCATTAATTGTCCTAGAAATCAATTGAATACAATTAATAACCAATTATGACAATTTTACCCTCAAAAAGACACTAACTCAAAGTAAGGACTCTTAATCTAAATTAAGAATAATTATCATCAATAGGAGCCAAAATCTATGATAAATACCTTTAAAATGATATGAAATAACATACAATAACTGGATTCAATCAAATCCCCCATGTCACATCCAGTAATATGGCATTTAAGAATAGGTATATTCCTAAATAATTAAGGGTCAAAAGTGACAAGGAGAAATAGAAGAATTTTGGTGGAAAATAATTATTATAATTTTCCTAGCCAATTATGAAAAGTTTGACTAATTAACGAAAATTGGTCAAGAATAATTATGGAAAAATATTTCCAAGCCTCTGAAAATTAAGGAAAAATAAGGACAATGTTCCTTGAGAATTATATGGGATTATAAAATTGGTTGTATGACCAAATTGCCCTTAGAGAAATTACAAAGGAATTTAAGGGCGATTTAAGCTAGTTTAAGGTCCTTTATTTGGAAAATTTCAAATAAATATTTTTAAGGAGAATAAAATCCCAAGAAAATTCCTATGATATCCCAAGGAATTATGAGAGATTATGAAATTAAAAGAAGACCCTCAAGTATCCAATATTTTTCCCAATTCTTTTGAAAAGAGGAAAAATTACTAAAGGGAAGGAAAATAGTTTTCCTTTTTATTTAATTAGTGGGAAATTAAATTTGAGACAAAGAGGGAAATTTGGGAAGATAAAAATAAGGATAATAATTTATGGATTTGACAAAAAATAATTATAGAGGCCAGAGCGCTGTAATTATAGAAAAGAAATAAAACCCGGAGTAAAAGTATACCGATAAAGTGTTAATCGGAGTCTTGCACTTTGCTTGGCCCATAAGTTGCCACTTGTCAAGCCTTTAATGGATGGTAATTAAAGCTTTTCAAGTGTCAAGCTACCAATAGAGAGGATCTTGACTTTGGAATTTAATTACATTATGATTTAAGTTAATTAAGAGAGAAGATTAAGACTAAGTAGGCTTATGACACTTGGCAAATCATTAATGATAGTTGGTGGGATATTTTGTGAACATTAATGAGCTCCTCCTCCCCCTAAATCAGATCATATTTCATCCAAAGCATGAAGAGAGGGAAAAAGAGAGAACTTGAAGGGAAATCAAGCAAAAAGCAAGCCTATTTGACCTTCCAACTAAGATCCAAGCTTGGTAAGTTGTCTTAAGATGTTGCTTGCTCTGTTTTTGATTTGTATGGTTGGAAAAATCACTTCTTTCCCTTCTTGTTGCTGGCTAAAATGGATATAGTGTAGGGAAGGAAGTTTTGTTGTTAAACATAGTTAGAACACTATGATTTAAGATGGTTTCAAGTGGTTTAGTGTTGTTTTGAAAAGTTTTTTATGGTTGAACTTCAAGAGGTATGGTTCAGCCAAAGCTAGATCTAGATCTTAGGATGTGTTTTTCAAAGTTTTGAGGCTTCTATTGTGTTCAAAATGAAAAATGGTGTAGAGCAAACCTAAAGAACAAGTGTTGGAAGCCATAGAATCAAAGTTGAGATTTTTAGATAATCAACCCTAAGGGTTCGGCCAAATCAAAACTGAAGGAAGGAAATTTATTTTGTTAAATCTAAGTAGATATTTGGAATCTACATGAAAAATCATGTAGGAAAAGGTCAAGAGGGAATTTTTAGGGTTTATGGAAACCAACTCTAAAAATTCAAGAACAAAGATAGAAGCTTTAAGGGGGTTTAGGAGTTACTTGAATTATGTTATTGATTTTATAAGGAATGGTTGATGATTCTTCCTGCCATTTTTATGGATTGCCATGTTAGGGTTTGGCATTTGTGGAAGCAAGAAAGAAGAACAAGAAAATCAAAGAGCATTGGATTAAGGTAGTAAGATTTAATTGATCTTAATGTTGAATGTTGCATTGATTGCTTTGCAATTTCATGTGCTAGTATGTGGTTGAACTAAATGATGAGGATGATGATGATTGTGTAGCTATACTCCTTGCTTTATGTGCCTTGGCTATTGCATGTTAGAGTGCTACATGTATGAGGTAAAGTAATTCCCTATTAATAGCAAAAGGTTGGAATGCTTGTAATTGATGCATGTTAATGTTTTGGTTGATTGATCTTGCTACTGGGATTTTCAAAAATCTCATCCCTCAAATATAATGTAACATTTTAGGGCCTAAAACTCTCAAGAGCAAGTTGCAGATTGGAAGCTAAATTATGGTGATACACCATAAAAATTCGTGTACATTTGGTTATGTATAATTATCAATGGTTGGTGCTGTAACCCCTAAGTAGGATGTTAGTTTAGAGCCACGTTTTATTTAGTTACTGAACGAATTTTTGGACAAAATTTGGTATGGTTAGAGTTGACATCATACGCTTCAAATTGATGGGCAGAACGTTAAAAATGGCCAAGTATACGATTTTTAATGATTTTCTAAAGTTCAGGATCAGGATCTGGAAAAGGGATTTTGGCCAAATGGACAGAGGTGAATTTCACAAAAACCTGACGCTTTTTCCTAAGGAATTAGATCATAAGATTAATTTTTCTTGAAAGAGGACTTAAAGATCTTTAAATAAAATTTTGAACCACCCCAATTAGATTTTTATGGAATAAGTTATAAATTTTTGAAGTTGGGCCAGAAAACTGGATTTTTACCCAATGAACAGTAAAAATCCGAAAATCAGCGTTTTTCATGAATTTTTGAGCCCAAGACCATCCAATGTGGTCTAAAATGGTTTTTATTAAACCCTAAGTGGATGTGATAGTAAGGTGTGACACCCCACACTTAAAACTTTGTACTCCTAGACAAAGGCAAAATAAAATTGAAGCAAGAGAATAGTATTGATACAAATGGGAACCCCTATGAATTCAAAGTAAGAAAGCGGTAGTGTCATTAATCCAACTCTTTAAACAAGCAATCATAGTGATCTAATTTAATGAGAAGGGATTAAAGTAGAGTACAGTCAATGCAATGGGAATGAACAAAAGAGAAAACACTCAAGATATAAACTATTTCACTCTACTCACTAGTTTGGGGTAAATCTCTCTCAAATCCCACTTAATCAATACTTTACCATAAGCTTGTTAAAATCCTACCTCTTCACTTTTAATGCATGAATGCAATGATCAAGAGGAATTTTAAGGTTATGATGATTGAAAGGGCTAATTGAAATAAGATGAGGTGAAAAGATATGAAATGATTAAGCACCAAGCATTTTAGAAAAGGTTTCCAACTAACGTTTACTCTAATCTCTTAAAGCACAATTTGTTCTTCAAACTACCAATGAATTGCCTTATTTCAACATTTTATTCTATTGGTACCATTTTATTCTGATCTTTCTTTCTTTGGCTTTTCTTAAGCATTTTCTTCTATTTCTTTGCCTTTTTCTATTTCTTTTCTCTCTGTTTTTTTTTGGTAATTTCAAACCCAAGAAGATAAAGTTTAACACATCATGAATGGAATAGTAAAAATGTTAGAAACTTGAATGTATAATGCATGTCTTGGCACTTAAGAAAAGATGAAAGCTCAAATGGTTAGCAATGGAGAAAATCATGTGGGTTTGTGTTTGGCATGCAAGGGTTTAGAGAAAAATGCCTCTATCATGCTCATCACATTAATGCAACTAAGTCTTGATTAAGAATTGGAACAAGTTCTAGAAAGTGAAAAATGTAAGTGGGTGCAACTCACTATGAATGAAAATTAGGCTCAAAGAATCTTCCAACAAGGCTAAATCTCAAATGCTCATGCACAAAGATTAATTGTACTCCAGATTAATCACAATACATTAACTTAGTCACTATAAAAGCAAGCTTGAAGAATTGTGACCAATGAAACTAAAACAATCAACTTTAAACAAATAGCAATTCTCATGAGTATCAATACAAGTTCAAAAACATTTACCAAAGTCCAAAAATACACAAATTCAAGTGTAAGTTAATTGAAGCAAAAATTTTCAAAAATTTTGACTCAAAATCTTCAAATTAAGTTTAAAAATCAATCAAAATTTTGAATTTTTTTTTAGAAAACCAGATTTTCAATAAACATAGGAAAACACAACACAATCAGTAAATATCAATCCCTCCCCCACACTTAAATCTTACATTGTCCCTAATGCAAAACTCAAGTGCAACCCTAAACAAGAGAAACCAAAACCAAAAAGGGAGGAAAAGAAAAGAAAAGAAAACAAACTATTTTAACTACTGGCTATGTCCCCCCTCCCACACTTATCTCACAAAACAAGCAAATAATTCAAAAGATAAGACTTAAGGAAGGAAAGGTACAACCTTTAGAACGAAATCTCTTCAAACTCTTATAGGAGAAGTTCTCATCCCGGATGAGAAACATGCATTTCTTCAATGTGCTCACTTCTCCATCATTGATCTGCCCTAGTTGTGGTGGTGTGGAGTCCTGTAAGCAAGTAGAACTAACAGCAGTACCACCACCAGAAATAGAAACATGAAGAGGATAAAAATGAAATAAAGACAGCTTAGAAGTTAATCTCTCCAAGTAACTATCACAACCAAGGAAATCAATAGTACTCCCATCAGTAGGAGTCAAATTTTTATTTAAATTTTTGAAATACTCAAGCTTATGTGAAGTGGAAGCTAAAGAATCCAACTGACAGTTGTTGGAGTATAGTACATCACTATCACATTCACAAGAGGTAATGTGTAAAGGGAGAGAAAGGAAAGAACAAAAAGATTTATACAAACTATTATTTATAATGCAAGATGAATCAGGAGGCAAATCACAAGATAAAACCTGTTGGAAAGACTTACTGATATTCATGATTTTATCAATTGAAATGTTAAAGCCTTTCTCAACATTATTAGAAGCTACTAACTCAATGGAATTATCATGAATCTGTTCTTAAGGCAATAGTTAGGTTCACATTTTTCCACAGAATCATTTTCTAGGCAATTCACATCAACATCATGCTTTATATTTTTAGCACTTTCAGTACTAGAAGGTAATGCACACACTTTACCAAAGTTCTGGTTTTGCCACTTAAGAAGTATATCATTTTTGTTATCAATGCAATCCATGCATATAGTGTGAGCATTGCAAGAACAAGATAAAGGTTCATTCAAATCAGAATCAGTTTCACCATCCAATCTAGCACTAGAAAGAGAAGCATGTTTTTCACACAAAGAAGTAGTAACAGTGCAAGCAACATCATTAACTAAACAACTACTATTAGAAGTGTTCAAGTGAGAATTTTCATTTTGAAACATATGAGGGGATTCAACTATGATTTCCTCATCCACCTCATCATCACTCACATTATCAATAACTTCAACAGGAATAGCAGTTATAGCACAAGGGTCAATCTCCTTAAGAAGAGGACCAATATTACCTGATGTAGGGCACAAGTCCTTGTGAGTTTGTAGATGTTCTTGCTTCATCTTAGTCTCTTGCATGAGTGAATCTGGACACTTTGATTCATCCTTCCTAATCTCAGACTCAATTTGCACTATATTACTCAAGAACTTGCCCAATGCACTTTGACATTCTTCTAACTCTTCCCCTGATTCCTTAGAGATTCCAGATATCTGTACCTCTTCAAGTAATCCATGGTAGTATGAATTCAAGCGACCATACGCTTCCCTTAAAAATCATATCTGATCATTCTTAGGAATAGTGAGAAATGGGTCAAGTTCATTGAATTGATGTTCATGAGATTGGGGAAGGGTTTGGTATATGGATTGGGACGAGGGTTGGTGGTAGCAGTCATTTGGTAGAGGAGGTGGTTCAAAAGAGGGATTATGTAGTGAGAATAGTTCAAGATATGAAGTGGAACATGGATGGAATGATGGTGATGGTTCATGAAATGGTTGGTGAGATGAGGAAGTACATTGGTAGTAGGGTTCCTGTGATGGAATACTTGGCTCTTGATATGGATGATGTGATGGAAGGTGTTCAAAGTGTGGATTGTATGGTGAAGGTAATAAGTCATAATATGGTTCTGGTGGTGGATATTGATTTAGGTGTGAATGGAATGAAGAGCTATGGTAAGGGGAATGTGGAGGGTCATTCATCCATTCATGGCTATAGTTGTGATGAGGATAGGGTGTATCATATCCTTGATAAATCCCACCATGTTCTTCATGATCAAAATGTGCTCAAAGAAAATCCAATTCTTGCTGTATCGAATTAAATCCTTGAAAAAAATCATCACCCAGTAGACTGTTGTTACCTACAAAAGAGGAAGGGTGATCAAATAGATCTAAGTTATTACTAAACCAAGCCATAAGAAAGCAAAATAATCAATTCCCAAAGAGTTCTAAAGCCTAACCTAAAAAGAAATAGGGTAAGAAGCTAAAAAAATTTTTAATAGGGGACCCTTCACCGCGGTGAAAGGAAGAGTTTGTCGCAGCAAAGATGTCTAGACGGGGAGAACGGAATCTAGTTCAACATGCTACGCCACGACGAAACACAAAGTTGGCCACGGCAAAGGTGTACTGAAAGGGATTGTCACTGAAATTTGATAAGTCGGCCACGGCGAAACAAGGAGTTGGTCATGGCGAAGTCTCATAGACAGTGAGAAAACCAGAATAATACAGTAAAAACACAAAGCAACAGAAGCTAAAAAATGCAAAGAATGCTATGAAATGTATGAAACTATATGGAAAAATCAAAATCAAAATCAAGATCTTTGTTTGTATCTCTCAAAATTTTTATGCAATGTAAGACCCATTATGCACAATGCAAAAATGTAACCTAAGAGGCTCACAAAACCCCAATCAACCAAAGTTAACAATTAACTAGCCTGAGGAACCAATTGCTTGGCTCCCCGGCAACGGTGCCATTTAATGAGGACCTTTGTCATTCCCCTTGGGGTTCTCAATCAAAAATAAATCCAAGCTATGCAGTATAGTGCAAACTCAAGTCGTTTCACTTTTGGGAGCCTTTATTAATTACCTAAGCTAGACTAAATGCCATGTAATGTAATGAAAGGGGATTTGGTTTTTAAGATTTAAATGAATGGTAACTAAACTAAATGTAATGAAAACAAACCTAAGCTACTGTATTTTTGGTATTTTTGGATAATGATGATGGAATGGAAATGAATGATAGGGAATCTCTTGAGAATGGTTTTGATGGCAATCATAGTTCACTTAAGATATTGGGAGTTTTATAAATCCATTAGGTTTTCTTAATAACGACCTCAATAACTCATTGAGTCCAATGTTTAAATTAATGAACTTCATTAGTGAAAACATTGTTAAGCTTCCCTAATGTGCACTTTAAGAAAGATTAATGCAATTGGTTCAATGTAACCCACAATCAACTCGGTATCAAAACATGACCATGCAAGATAAGAGAGAATCAAGAGAGTTACAAGAAAACATATATGTGACTACATATATTGAAGCATAGAATTCAACATTAACCAATCCAAACTACAAATGTAAATCATTAACCAATGATTACAGTAACAATCCCAAGTTTCTAACTAAGAATTTACAACTCCTAGACCTAGAAAGCCATAAATCATAGCTAAAAATTGCAAACTGAAACTAAGCTCCCCTTTAAAGTCTGGAAACTCATGCCACTCTACCATTCTTCAAGATTTGATAAACCCTAGTCCTCCATAGCTTCAAGGAAAGCTTCAACTGAAGTGAATCTATCAACCATGGCAGTTGGGAGTGGAAGGAAATGAGATGGAGTGAAGGAAAGGTGAAGGAAATGGATGGGGAAGAAGATGGAGGTGGAGAGGCAAGAAGATGAGAGAATAGAGGTGTTGGAGATGATAGATTGGAGTTCTTGGTCGAAAATAGGGTTTCTGAGGGTTTTAGGGGTCCATCTGGGTCGGATCATATGAGTAAAGGGTCCATTTTTGCGTTTTGGATCCGAATCTGACGTTACTGATACAAGAGAGTTTGTCGCGATGAACTATTCTAGAAGAGAATTTTTGTGAGATTTTGAGAGTTTGCCGCAGCGAACTCAAAAGTTTACCTCGGTAAACTATTCTAGAATAGTCACTGATGCACATTTTCAAACTTTTTGCCACAGTACAGCATTTTCTTGGAAACTCTCATGTTGTGTAATGCTTTGGTCTTTAATCTTGGCTCTAATTCTCAAGTGTCCTATAATAAAAAGCAACAATTTGAAGCATCAATTGTCCTAGAAATCAATTGAATACAATTAATAACCAATTATGACAATTTTACCCTAAAAAAGACACTAACTCAAAGTAAAGACTCTTAATCTAAATTAAGCCCACTTATCATCAAAAGGAGCCAAATTCTATGATAAATACCCTTAAAATGATATGAAATAACATAGAACAATTGGATTCAATCAACATGTGTCTTACATCCAACCATACACGTGTCTTACATTCAACTGTACACATGTTTCTTTCATCTAGCTGTACACTTGTCTCTTCCATGTCCATTCATTATTTTGATATTACAATAAAGGGGAAATTAATATAAAATTTGTGCAAAATATAGCCCCTAGGCATTCCTCCACATATCTTGCTATTCTGCACCGTATCAGGTGCTTTTTTGGGTCCTGACTTGCCCAGGACCACTGGGACATGTTCTGGCATCATTTTCTCACCTCTAAGAAGGCCACATGGCATTATATAACATGTCTAAAGAGGAAGTGATGCTCTTCCCTGTTCTTCCCTTAAAACAATTAATAATATTTATTTTGGAGTACACTTTACCGAATTCTTTATACTGGTCCATGACTCCGAGAATCTGTCTCTAGGTACTAATACTATTTACTCATCATTGGAAATTTCTCTAATTTTTCTTAAGTCAAAATTCAACCTCTAGACATTTGACTTTGACTTTTCATGGATAGGATATAAATAGGCTTTAAATTCTATTAAAACCAACCTCTTCGCTTTCTGGGGATGGAATTATTTTTAAAACCTATAATAATTCCTCAAGTATTTCCCCCGTTTTCTTCCAATTTTCTGAGGCCTCTCTATATTTTAAATAAATCAATTTCTGCTAATATTCAAAATTAGCCGAAACCCTTAGAATCCCACAAATTACTTCCAAGGGTATTTTCGTCACTTTCAGCCTTATACAGGCATCTGGAATTTATTCCTATTTTTCTAGAATTTTTCTAACGTATTCAGGCCAACTTTCCATTATTGCCCTTTTTCAGCCTAAAATTTTTCAAATTTGCATTTTAGGTCACTATTCAGGTTTAGCCTCAAGAATCCTCTTACTAAGATTCCTAGTACAACCTTTGACCCTTAATTACCTCAAGTTCTTATACTAGACCCCAAAACTTCATATACAAGCCTTAACATACTATTTCCCATTTTGTGGGATTTTTCTGACATTTTTGGGCATAATTTCTATTTTTACCCTTACCAATCCGAAAACTTTACAAAACTATGATTTTACCCCTAGTTCGGCTTAACCCTATAATTCACCTCATTGAGGCCTCTAACATAACCTTTGGCCTACATTCATCTTTATTTCTCATTCATAGGTCTCGAGACTTTACTAGAGTCTTTAACTCTCTTTTCTCTGTCTCAGAAAACTTTTGCTTTACAATTTGGTCTCTAAGAATCCTTTTATCCTTTCAGGAAACTTCCGGGACTCCTGCCACAAGGGGTTTGGTAGCTTGCCCATTCCAGGCTAATTCCAATACTTCTGGGCTCAAAATTTGGGATGTGACAAATCTCATCCCACCTAACTCAAGTTTTTGATGCAACGAGTGACACCCAAGCTAAAAATAGAGGGACCATTCCTTCCAACACTGTTATCAGCCCTAAATCTCTCAATGCCATATCCTTGAGAAGTGGAAGAAAAATTCACTTTGCTTATGATAATGAAGACAGTGAGTCGATAAGGAGATAGAAGCTGAGAGAGAGAGAAAAAGCTCATCTCAAGCTAAAAAGTACTTGAGGAGCCAAAATCTTAGGTAGAATCCCAAATGCCTTTAGAAGAGTCCAGTAATGAAGTAGTGAGCAAGGGAAAGCAAGTAGTGAAGGATAAAGCAGAATCAAGTTTACAAGAAATCTTTAAGCTACAAGTTAAGGGGGTATGCATACGAGATATCCCTTTTCCTAAGTCTTATTTTAAGAGCAAAAAGAAGCATAATGACAATATTGAAAAAGATGCTTATAATTTGTTCAGTAAGATTAAGATTAATGTGCCCTTGCTAGATTTTCTCGAAGGATTCCCTAAGTATGGCAAGTTCCTCAAGGACTTGTGCACTAACAAAATGAAATGTAGACCTAATGAGAGGGTCCAAGTTGGATCCAATGTGTCAGCCTTGTTCAAGTCTAACCTACTTGTTAAGTGCCAAGATCCGGGGTCATACACTATTTCTTGCACTATAGCTAAAGCTATTATCCAAAGAGCCTTGTTAGACTTAAAAGCAGCCTTAATGTCATGCTCAAATCTATCTACCAGACTTTAGGGGTGACTACCTTTAAAAAAACTAGTGCTGTCCTACAACTAGTATTAGATTTAAGGGTTTTTATGATAATAAAATGAGTGTTTAAGTTTCTCTAAATATCTGTTACATTAATCGATCAAGTGTTCTATTATCACTTAACCAAATATGTGTTAGATAATTGATCATTTTTTTTTGAACTCAATACTGTTAAGCTTTATTGATCACTTGTTAGATAATTCATTGTGCTAGATAACTTGCTAGGTAAATAGGTTGATTGATCACCTATTCGATCATTGGTAGAACTGGTTCAGTATAAGGTTATTCAGGAAATTATTGATCACTTGATTGATAATTTTATCAATAAGCTTTTTCCTCAATAATGACATAAGGATAATTGATCACCTAATCGATTAAGAGGTAACCAATAATGACCCAGATAATTGGTAAGTCTCTTAAACTCACATACTATTTAGAACGCCTCATGGTTTATCAATCTCTTTATTGATCATTGGTTTATCGATGACTTGCTCTAATACTGGTTTACAAAACTTCTCTAATTAATCGATAATCTATTTGATCAAGCTTCTCTCTGATTTATTCTATTCTAGTTTTTCACTGTCAATGATCGATCACGTAATGGATCATCTGTTTATCGATCATTTGGTCAATCATCAACATGTCCCTCTGTATTAGTTCTTCAATTCATTTAGAACTATTTTTGGATCACCTGTTCGATCAAGCTTTGATTGATCAAGTCTCAGATCATTGTGCCTAAAAGATTTTTTTACGATAATTCAAAATTATCAATAAGATGTTTGATCAAGTAATTATTGAACATCTGTTCGATTAATGTATCAATTCCTTACTTTAAACTGATCTTCACTGTGTTCTTTTTAAGAATATACTTTCATCTTATCTTCAAGATTTTTTAAACCTTCTCTTGTGATCTTATATTCTTACATAAACTGAGAAGGCATACATCTCAAGTTTACAAGTTCTTTACCAACTATCATATGTGTTTACTCTATTTGACCTTTTATTGATCACTTGTTCTATAAACACTTGATCCATAATGTCTTTGATAAATATTCTCTGTGTTTGAGTCTAATTCCCTTGTTGTTAATCGATAATGTTATCAATCAAGGGATTATCGATCAAGACTTTAATCAAGTTACTTCATTTTACTTTCTGAATATCTAATGATTGATTCTATGATTTTCATTTCCTGTATCAAAACAAAGAATCATTATTTTTTCTATTATTTATTCATATTCCTTAAAGAAGAAAACTTATACTTGTGCAACTTTTTGCAGGTTACAAAGCAGAACGGATGTATCATAGACTTAACCTACTGTGTCAAAAGCATTTATTACGAACAACCATTGTAACTTGAAACATACGTAAGCAATCTTCCAACAGCTACAAGCTCTTGTATCTAACGAAAAAATGAAAGTCTCCAATTATAAATGATGCAAAGAGCATTGAATGAAGTATTGAATACACCGAGCTACTATCTGTAAAAATTTACTATCGCATTTAATACTCTGTTTTTCATTTCTAAGCATTAATGTTTATCATATATACTCTGAGAGAGAGTTTGTATTTCTCTATACTCAATTCTGAGAGTGACTTAAGAGTGTGCACTCTTTAGGGGATTGTAACCTTTTGGGTAGTAAGGGGGAGCGATTAAGAGTGACTCAATTGCTGTACTGAGGCGACAAGAGCCCATTTAATCTTAGGGATTTAGTGAAAATTTCAGAGATGCTCTAAAGACTAGACATAGGTCAAGTGGTTGAGACCGAACCAGTATAAACTTCTGTGTCATTCTTCCTAGGTGAAATCCTTCCAAACTTATCTCCACTGTTTTATTCTTATTCATTGATTTATTTCATTAAATTAAAAATTTTACACATCACCCAATTCGCCTCCCTCTTGGGTGAAACTGCCACTAATATTTGGTACTAGAGCAAGTCTCTTTATTAAGGACATAATCATCTGAAGAGAGATCTAATGGTAGGATTTGGAGATAGTATGCTACCCAAAAGATGCTCAACGTCAAAACCACCAGGCTTCAATGTAAAAAACTTCACCTTCTGAAATATGAGGATAAAGATTTTTATTAAAGCCATTGAATATGGGTTATGGGACGTGATAGAGCATTAGAACTATGTTCTAATAAAAATGGTAGATAATCAACAAGTCCCTAAAAGCCTGAGAGAGTTTGACGAAGAAGATAAAAGGCTTGTGTTGCTAAATAACAAAGCAATGAACATACTAAACTGTGCCTTGAATCGAAAAGAATACTTCCGATTTTTAAGCCTAGAGACTGTGAAACAAATGTGGGAGGTGCTGGAGATTGCACACGAAGGGACAAACAGAGTGAAACAGAGCAGGATCAACACTCTCATTGCAGAATTTGAATTATTTAGAATGAAAGATGGAGAGAGCATTCAAGATATAGAAGTAAGATTCTCATATCTCATCAATCAACTCACTGCACTCAGAAAGAAATACAGTCAAGAGGATCAAGTGAGGAAAATATTGAGCGATCTCACAAAAGAATAGGAACCGAAGGTGACAGCCGTTGAGGAGACAAAAGGAGAATCAATTGGCTTAGTTACTGCACTATTCAAAAGCTTGGCAGAGGATGAGAGCAAGTAGAAATACAAGAAGGAGATGAATGAGAAGAATCATAAAGCTATTGCTCTCAAGGCTCAGGAGAGTGAAGACAACGACGAAGAAGATCTGGAGGATCAGGAAATGGGCCTCATAATCAAGAGTTTCAAGAATTTCTATAATAATAGAGCCGGAAGAAGGTTCCAATCAAAACGTAAAGCCTCCACATCTCAAATTGAGTCCAAAGACCTGATAATATGATTCGAATGCTAGAAGTTGGGACATATCAAAGCAGATTACCCACAACTGTCTAGATCAAAAGATAAAGATAAAAAGAAAGAGAAATTCAGAAAAAAGAAGACATTCATCACATCAATCTGGGAAGATAGCTCATCTAAAGAAGATGACAGTGACGATGAGGAAACAACTAATATCTGTCTCGTGGCACAAAAAGATGAAGATTCAAAGACTGATATGATAATCATTTCTGAACCTTCTTATGATAAAAGCTCTAAAGAAGTTCATAAAGGGAAGTGAAATGCTCAAAGTGATACTAGGAGCTTAACGATGCATAATGGATAAATCTGATGGGATCATCCTACTTAGGATAAGAGAAAAGGAAAGAAGAAAAGTGGTGAATGATTGCACCTAACATTCTTTAAAAACTCTGTCCATTCTTCTAATCCATTTGCACTTTGTTTCTACTACAATCGTAAGGGTCACACAATATCTTCTTGTTATCACAAGAAGAAAGGGACCTACAGGACATTAAAGTGGGTGTCCAAAGGTACATATATACCACAGACAAACCAAACTAACTAGAAAGGACCCAAAAAGGTATGGGTACCTAAAACGTGATTTTTCTATTGCAGGTATGTCTTAAGGCATCCAGAACAAACAAGTGGTACATCGATAGTGGATGCTCTAGACATATGACAGGTGACAGTGACAAATTCTCAATACTCAAACCCAAAGAAGGTGGTAAAGTAAGCTTTGGTAGAAATCAATCTGGAAAAATAGCAGGAATTAGATAAGTAGGAAGTGACAAAGGAATGAAAGTTGAAGACATCTACTACGTTGAAGGTCTGTGTCATAACCTGCTCAGTGTCAATTAGAGTACCAACAAAAACAACTAGGTGATTTTTTATTCAAAAAGAATGCTTGATCATTAGCAAAGATGACCTATCACTCAAGAAGGAGGAGTTGAACGTGAAGCTCAAAGCTTCAAAGGACGGTAACTGTTATACTATTCAAATTGACTCTAGACTTTCTGAAAATTGCTTTGTTAGTAAGAATTAAGAAAGTCGGCTTTGGTGTAAACATCTAGCTCATGTTAATATGAATCAACTTTCAAAATTAACAAAAAGGGATTTAGTTATTGGTTTACCTAAAATCCAATTTGAACATGACATTATCTGTGATGCTTGTCAGAAAGGTAAACAAACAAAGTCCTTGTTTAAATTAAAGAAGACAGTTTCAACTGAGAGACCACTCTAATTGCTTCATATGGATTTGGTTAGTCTATCAAGAGTCAAAAGTTTCAGTGGAAACCTATATTCCCTCTTGATAGTTGATGACTATTCAAGATTTATCTGGACTCTGTTTCTTTCCTCTAAAGATGAGACATTTAGTGCATTCATTGTTTTTACTAAAAGGTCCAAAATGAGAAAGGTATTTCTATTGTATCAATCAGGACTGATCATAGAGGAGAATTTGAAAACAATGAGTACGCTGACTACTGTGATGAACACGGAATCGACCACAACTTCTCAGCACCAAGAACACCTAAACAGAATAGAGTTGTGGAAAGAAAGAACAGAGTGCTCATAGAGATGATCAGAGCAATGCTGAATGAAAAAGGAATCTCTCAAGTGTTCTAGGCAGAAGATATGAGTACGACTTGTTACATCTCCAACAGAGCATATATCAGAATGCTACTCGGGAAGACACCATACGAGCCATACAAAGGAAGAAAACCGAATCTAGCATATCTAAAGATCTTCTGAAGCAAATGTTATTGATTGAGCTTAAGTTATTATTATCTTTTCATTACATTATCCATGATTTTGTGGTATTTTCTGGCCCTTTTTAATGATAATTGTGCTTAATTTAGATTAAGAGTCCTTACTTTAAGGTAGTGTCTTTTTTAGGATAAAATTGTCATAATTGGTTATTAATTGTATTCAATTGGTTTCTAGGACAATTGACACTTCAATTTGTTGTTTTTTTATTGTAGGACACTAAAGATTAGGGCTAGAATTGAAGAACTCAAGGCACAAGAAGCAAGAGAGGAGCCTCTGCCTCAGCTTGCCGTGGCACACTTCTGCTTTCGCCGCGGCGAACATCGTCCGTCAAGAAGGAAAGCTCTCGGCCATGGTTCGCTGCGACGAACCCCTCGTATCAGTAAATTTCAGACCTGACCATTTCAGGAAAATCTGACCTACCCACCTCCAGGAATCGACCCATACACGTAATTTTCGGGTTAGAAACCCTATTTTGGGTATGGGTGAGGTCAGACATAAGGAGGGAGCCACCACCTACATTTCTATCATAATCTATTCTCATCTTTCCCACAGAACCCTAATCCTCCATATCCATCTCCTTCACCTTCCATCTTCCTGCACTTCTTCTTCATCCACCTTCATTTCCTTCATCTCCTGACCATTATGGTTGAAGATTTAACTCTGGTTGGAGCTGATTCCAAGGCTATGATGAGCTAGATCTTTCCAACTCTTGAAGATGGTGGAGTAGCATGAGTTTCCAAGCTTCAAAGGGGAGTTTTAGTTTTAATCTTTAGTTTTTAGCTAGGCATTTATGATTTCCTAGGTTTAGGAGTTGTAAAGTCTTAGTTAGATGCTTTGATTAATTCTGTGATCATTGGTTAGTGATTAATTTTTGTAATTTGGATTGATTGATGTTGAACTTTGTGCTTAAATATATGTGGTTGCATATATGCTTATTGTAACTCTCATGATTCTCTCCTATCTTGCATGGTTATGTTTCGGTACTGAGTTGATTGTGTGTTACATT